>NW_010274757.1:0-2515 GCF_000690775.1 Eurypyga helias | reverse complement strand
TGCCTGTGACATTCCAGGAAAGCTTTTTGGAATCCCACACGAAAACTTTCCAGGTTTATTCTGTGGTTTACCACTGGGGTTTGGTCACCAGCAGACTGCCGGGGAAGCAGGTTTAACGCCTGTCGGTATAAAACCACACTTATTAATTAAAAAACCCCAAACCATGCCCAACCATTTGGGTTCATTTGTCTGCGCAGTGAGCAGATGAGGGCATGAGCCGACATCGTCTGTCTCTGTCAGAGCTGAGTATGAAGAGGTGAGCTGGAAATCATTGTGTCCCACTGCTGCTCTCTGAGGGACAAAACCGGTTCTTTGGGGCTTAGGCCCGAAATGGGCTGCTCGGCAGTGGCGAGACCCACATGCTTCCCAGAGAGTCTTTTTCGGGATCTCTGGGGAAGCACAGACACTGGCGAGTTGAGGTGGCCGGGAAGCGGGGATGTTCGAGCTCTGGGTCGGTGATGTGGCTGGAGCCTCCGGGAGGCTGCTGCGAGAAGGGGACGTTTGCCAGAGCGGGCACTGGATGCGAGCGAGCCCCGTCCTCCACCCCCCGAGTGCCCTTCCCTCCGGGGCAGCCCATCTGTCGGTGAGATCCCAGGCCGTGTGCCATGGTGCTGGACGTGGTTTCCAGGGTCGCCGGCTGGAGACGTCCCAGGAGTATGGACAGCCCTGTGTGGTGGGTGACAGCACCTGGGAAAGGCCCATCACCATGGTTCTCTCCCGGGTGGAACGCGGGTGCGCTTCCCGGGCCAGCGAGGCGTGCTTGCCTGGTGTGCTGGCAGCAGTCGCCTCGTCGGCCGTCACGCAGGCCGGTGGGGTCCCTGGGCGTCGCTCGGGCTGGGTTCTCGGGGGGCGGGAGTTGGTGAGCTCGGCCCGGTGCCCCTTGCTGCTGCGTGGCCGGGCTGCTTTGCCTGCTCCCACGTGAATGTGAGGTCAGGGCAGAGGCACGGAGAGCAGCAGCCCTTTCCTGCTTTTGTAAAGGCAAAGGGCTAAATGTGGTTTGCTCGGGCAAGTGTCTTCTGCTGCTATCAAAACAGACCCAGTTCAGTAATTACAGTAGTGTCCCGTATTTCCTTTACCTGCCGTTTTTCACGGACCACACCGCAGCATTACCGGTGCTGCTGCACCGTATTCCAGACGCAGGCGAGCGTCCGAGCCCTGCGGAGTAATGCCGGTGTGGAGTAGCTGCTGTGATTGCTGTATCTTGACTGTAGAACGTTGGCTTTTGGTTCCTGTTGTAAGTAAAAATAGTGATTCCTAGGGTAGAATTACTTTGCTTTACTAGCGCAGTGTCACCTCTCCCGCAGGAACAGGCTGCGTCGGGAAAGCCTCTGGCAGGATGCAGAGATCCTGCAGCCCCAGCACCCTACGGGCCCTCGCTGCAGAGAAGATCCTTTGTCCTTCAGGCGTTAAGGAGGAATTCCTTTCCACTCCCAGCCCCGGGCTCTCACACACTTGCTCTAGCAGCTGATCAGCTAAGGGAGCAGTTGTTTTGTGTGTTTCTGGGTGGCTAATGCGGCTGCTGCTAAATCCATGCGGCTCAGGCACGTTTGTGCCAAAGGGGAGCGAGCATTCGGTTTTCTTAAACCAAAGGAGCCGGCCACAAACCCTGCTTTCTGTGGTCAGCCCCTCGCCAACGCCCTGGACTCTGCCCCCTTCCTTCCACAGAATGCTTTCAGCGTAAGGCCTGTGTGAAGTTTGCTCTGAAGCGGGTCCAGCGACGCCTTTTGCCCGTCAGTAAGGAGCAAGGTGTAGACGGGAGATCCTTCCTGAGCGGTGTGCCGGTGCTCCTTTTGCACGCTCTGCCCGAAGAACATGCGGTTACGTACTCGAGGCATCCTGTAACTTGGGGCCTCTGCTCGTAGGGGAAGTGGAGCCGCTTTTGGGAAGGCGCAAGCGGTTCTTTCTGCCCGTTGTGTGCGCAGCCAAGACCCGCGCGTGCCTCCTTTGCCGAGGGGAACCCTCGCTGCCCCTTATCTCCGGGTGCTCCAGCACCGGGGAGCAATAAGTGACGTTGGGTGACCCACACCTTGGAACAAGATCCAGCAGCATGGGGGGAGAGTTTGGGGATGCCGGGGCGAGGGGCTCGAGCTGACTTCCCTGCTTTCCCCTCTGGCCGGACCTTCCCACGCTGGAGCAGAGGCGGTGCTGGCTGTCGCAGGACACTGTGCACTTGTTTTTCCAGCGGATCACTGATGATCCTACAATTCCGTGTTTCGGATAAACTGTAAACTGGTGGCGATTCAGGTCTGGTTTTCAGTGTAGCTGCAGCTGATGGGCAGCCCTTCTGCTTCAGCAGAGCCTGGCCCTTCCCAAAAGCTGTGGCATACAGCTTTCCTGTCCCCCTCCTCCAGCCCCGGGGAGCGGCAGTCGCATTGCCCCCTTCGGGGAAAGGCCCTTCCGTGAACCCTGGTCCCACTCCCGTGCTTCAGACCAGGAGCTTGGATGCTGCAGGAGCACAGCGAGAGCTCCTCAGCCTCCCTTGGCGCCAGACCCGGGTGTGGGCAGTGGGGCAGAG
>NW_010274756.1:8306-22048 GCF_000690775.1 Eurypyga helias | reverse complement strand
CCCCATAGATGATTAGGTACCCCAAGATAGATGATTATGTTTCCCCAAGATGATTAGGTACCTGATGGGTTTGTGGTTACTGAAGCTCTATGACTTGCTGCAGAGCCTGGGATACTTCCCTAGGTCTCCAAGTTGGATAGCTGATCTATAGAGCAAGCTCTGCTCTATTGAAAGGAACATTTGAGCTGCAAGACAAGATGGTGAAGGCTGGAAAAAATAATAGGTTTTTTCTTTGCCTTCAGTATGCAAGAGCCAAATCCTGTGAGGTGCAGCTATATCTGCCATGGTTAAAGCCACCTACAGTCAGTAACACCAGCTGGGCTTTAGCCTGTGCTGGTCATCTGTGAGCCTGTTCCAGGTTTATGCTGAAGTTTTCCAAGAGTTAACACTGCACTACTTGTGTTCTTATGAGTGTTGGCTGTCTGGGGCTATTTATGACAGCAGAACCAAACATATTAATATTCATTAACTTCCCCCTGATGATACAATGTAAATAATGAATGGTTATGACAGTGTTCTCTTGTTCAAATCGCAGCATGACAGTTGCACAAAGACTGCCCAGCTTAAGCTCTGCACTTCTGGGACAAATAGGAGCTTTGCCGTTGCCTTCAGCCATGCAAGAACAAGTCTGTTCTGGTGGCAGAGTGATAAGATGACCCTTCATCCCTCGAGCTATGTTGGCAGCTGGGCTATGGAGATGTATCAACAGACAAGAGACTTCTGGGCTCTTGGATCCAGACCTGGACCTGAGCAGCTTTCCAGGCATCAAAAAGTGGCTTTGCAGGTTGATTTCAGCCCTGATTTTTTATGTAGGTACTAGGAAACAGTACAAGTGTATGCTGGCACTGTGGCCAGCGCTACTGAGCAGTGAGGTGGGTGGAAATAGCTCAAGTAGGGTCTTGGTGGCAATGACAGGATTGAGCCCCTTTGAGGAGGCAAAGGATTCAATGAGAGGGCTGGCAGCAATGGATGGAATAATTGCCTTTAGTGCTCGGGGTGAGTGGGGCAGGAGCACACAGTCAGCAGGTCCCACGTTAGAAGAGCCACTGCTTTGTGGGGATGTCCAAGAAGAGCTGCAGCACCTGGAGGTGGCCGAGCTGTAGGGTTGTGGGGGGGTGTCCCCCTTGTTCTTGGGCTGCAGATCCAGGGTGGAGGCAGTGCCCTGATGGCCCTGTCTGCACCAGGCAAGGAAGAAGCGGCTGGGTGTATTTGGGGGGGGGCTGAAGGATTAAAACTGTGATTTAGCCATGCTGAAGATGAGGCAAAAGATGGCCAGAAATAGAGTACAAGAAAATGAATTGACAATGGTATAACGGAAGAGAAAGTAGAAGGTCTAACAAGATCCCAGCTATGCCAGAATCAATAGGGATTACATCTGTATGTGTAAATCCCTCACTGGAACTGGTATCTATATGTGGAAGAAAGCAGTATTTCTTTTCTCCTTCCACACACTATTTCTGTGCTGTCTAAAGTCATGCCCAAGACTCGCTGGTATTTCATGAAGAAAATGCTCTCTTTAGGGAAAGCTGTGCCAGAGTCCAGAAAAATAGATACTTTAATAGCCATGTGATTGAATAAATGTTATTCTTTGCCTTGTTTTTATAATAAGAAAGAATTTGATGAGAAAGTTTTATCAATTTAAAGACTGACCTCTTCCATTATTTAAGGCCTACTGCTTAGATATGTAGTGGGGAAAGGGGAAAGTTGCACAACCCTGAAGAAAAGAAAACGTGCCAGAGCATCCGAAGTGTGGTGATGCAGCTGGTGAAGAGCCCACAAAGGCAACTTGAACTTCTGAGCCAGGGGTCCGGTACCTTGGTTTGCCTGTGCTATGGGGAGCTGATGTTATGTTTCCTTGCAGAGAGCGGCGGGTGTGTTGGCCCTTCTGGCAAAGGCCAACTCAGCGAGTCTGGATTCAACTGCTGGATCTTGGCAGTGGAGATGGAGAGCTGAGATGTCCAGGGGCGTGCACAGTCACATCCATGGCTGACCTGCCCTTCCTGAAGTGTCAGGAGGAGTAATGCTAGATCAACCAACAATGTCCCTTGGTGATAAGAAGTAGCCTGAAGCCCTGTTATTGTTGATTTGGAGCCTTTTCTTGGAAAAAGCCAAAATTATTTGTCCTCGGGACACAGTGGTTGCAAGCAGAAGGGCAACATTTTCCAACAGTTTTTCCCAGGCAAGTATAAATACACATGTGAATATTTTGCGTGCTCATGTCTGTTTTGCCATGTTCTTGGTTGCAAATGCCCTTCCCACACCTAGGCAGAGCAATCAAAAATCCCATTTTGACATTTCAGCTTGATATTTTTTTTTCCAGTGATACTGTGTGAATGCTTTGAGGGCTGATGCACGGAGAAAGAGATCACTTAATCTGTTTGCACGTGTTGTGAGCAGGACAAAACATAATGAGCTTAAATGTGAAAGGGAAGAGTTGGGTGTTAGGAAGAACCTGTCCAGTGGTGAGGATGGAGGCAGTTCTCCCTGCCATGGGTTGAGCTTGTGTGACTCACAGGTGATGGAGGTGTATGGCACACTCCCTGCAGCTGAATTGGAGCCCTCTCGCAATGCTAACAGAGGTTACAAGTATGCAACATGGATGTGAAATTGTGCTTCTGAGTCTCTCACCGTACACTGCAGTTGTTATTCTTTGACAATAGACACAGCCCCTGTTTTGGGCAAGGCAATGCTGTCTGCTCCACCTGCAGAACGCAAGGGGGGCTGCCTACCTGCATCAACTTGCAAGTACAAAGGCAAGACTAACAACAAATGTTGGATCTCAGGTGGGTCTTCCATGGGCAGAAAATCCTTTTTTTCTTTTCAGTAAATATGTTGTCAAATACCCTGGTGAGCAGAGAAGGAGTGGGAGATGTTGGTGTCCCTTAAGGGACTGGTGAGATTTTTACAAGTAGAGTCATAGCAGAGCTGGGCTGCTCAGAATTCCCATTTTCCAGGTTTGCCACAGCCGGTGGGCAGCTCAAGGAGAGCTCTGTGCTGGGGACGGGGCTGAGTGGCTGCGGAGGGGTGAATCTCCTTCCAAAAAACTCCCTGTTCTTTATTTTAGAAGTAGATATTTGTTACCTTGCCATTAAAGATGGTCTCAGACAACCCCTGTAGCTCTGGGCAGCTTCAGTTTTCGGATTTGGGAATCTGTGTTACACATTTTGCAGTTTGGCTTCAATCTCCAGTTCATAAAGTAGCTGGAGCTGAGGCAAAGATCCCAGATTGCTCTATGCTGCTTTGGATTAAACTCTCAGCCATCGTTCTTTTACTGTTATTGCTTTTTGAGGCTGTATTTTTTTATCATTTGATAGTCTTTGTAAAATGGCTGTAAAATGAAAATAACAGTAACCCTCTGAGACGTTGAGCCTAACACCTGCTGGAAGCAGAGCTGGAATCTGCTGCACTAGGTCCCCATTTGCTCTCCAGCACTGCCTGCCTCCAGGTTGTTGAGAAGCAGGAACTTATGAGGGCAAAGTGTCTACCCCAGGAGATGAGGAGAAAGTCACTAACCTGGGATGCTTGGGTAGGTAGTGTGCTCACAACACATGACGGATGAAGGAAATCCTCAGTCAGACCCCATGGGGTTTCCTTTCGAAACCTTAGCGGCCACAAATTTGGCTTTGTTCATTTAGGGAGAATACCATTTTTCAATACGCACCAGACCAAAGAGCTGCATTTCCTGACAAGCTGTTCAAGGTGGTTGTTGGGTGGAGATGTGTTGAGCATTGCCTGGGAGTGAAACTGTGCTTATTGGGCCTTAAAATAGCATAGCTACAGGTCTAGAGACAGAACAACTCGTGTAGCCTGAGGTGAAGTTTTAAAAGAATTTGAACTGTCAAAAGCCTGAGGTGAAGTTTAAAAAGAATTTGAACTGTCAAAAGCAGAAAAGGGCATTTGAAAGCATAATACTCTGCTTTCCCAGTTACTTGTGTAACTAAATCAGCTAACCCATGTGTCATCTACAGTCCAATTCTCCTTTTATAGTAAAAACAAATATTGGAGGGACTCGAGGCCAAATGTTGCCTTTTTTTTTTTTTGTCTATCTACATTGTTGGCATGGTTTCCATTGCTGCTGAGCTATCAAATCTTGACCAGAGGCAGAAGTGACAATGGTTTGCACCTTTCAGAGCTGGGCTGCATCTCTGCTGCCTTCCGGGCATCCTCGGCACCGCTGATCCCCGGCCCTCCTTGTCTGAGAGATGTGCTCGTATCTTCTCCTGACACAAGCCGTTGATACTCTTGAGCATCCAGAACATTGTTTTCTGCAGGTTTATGAAATGGTGAATTTCCTAAACCCTGTGATGAGTTGAGCTTCCCTGAATGCTGTTGTGCAGCACGGCTCTCGCCTTGCTCCAGGTCTGGTGTGCTGGGGCAGGTGAGCGCAGCGCAGCTCTGGGGGAATGCACAGCCTGTAGTGTGGGGGAAGAGCCCCTGCCTGCCTGGTAATCAAAGAAAATTGGTAATGAGCTAAAAGACAATGAGTGAGCAGAGTGAGAGGGTTCTGGCCAGGCAGGTCCTGCTTTGCTGTTGCAGGTCGCATGCTGGTCCAGCCTGGCCCTGCCACTGGGAACCGAGCAGGCATGGAGAGGGATGCCAGGCTGAGCTGGGGCATCTCGCTGGGAAGTTGAATGTCATCCCTGGCCAAACAGTGTGGACCTTCAGGCTGAGCACTGCAGCATGGCAACCTGCAGGGAGGGTGTTGCTCTGCAAATATCTCCCTCATTTCCTAGGGAGGTGGTATCTTACAGTTGTGGTTTGTGCATAAAATGAAAAAATTCATTTTTTTTGGAGACGTTGGGAGGGCATGTAGAGCGCTGTGCACATTGCTGTAGAGATCTGCCACAGGTGCCTGTGGGTCTGTCGCCTGAGCTGGATTTGATATTCTCGCAGTCTCGGAGACAAATCACCGAGCAAATTCAGCAAAGAAGTACTTGCAGAAAGGGAAACTGGAGATGGAAATATGGCATATGACAGAAGCTCCCCCTGATGTGTGGCTGACTGAGGGTCCCTCGCTGCTCTCCTCCACTGTCCCAGCAGCACAGTGCTCTGGGCTGAGCTGCGGGTCAGGTTTGCTGCTCTGGGTGAGTCAGGGTGCAGTGCAGCCCAGAGAGAGCAGGCAACTTGGCAGGTGCCTCACACCGATGGTAGATCTTGGAGCTGGGGATCGAGAACAGGTCACACACCACTGCCTGCTTCTGGGTGGTTTGCTGGGTCTCTGTCCTGGCTGCATGCGTAGTGAAAAAGCAAATTTGACCCTGAAGTAAGGCGTTCAACTCTTTTCCACTATTGCTACTGCAACAGAAAACTCTTCTGTATGGGAGTGAGCCTTAGCTTCACTTCTTCAGCATTTATGAGTGAAGGAAGATGGGAAGACAGGTCCTAAAACTGTCTTCCCATAGCAATACACCTGAAAAAAATATGTAACTTGGTGAGCCCAAAGGGTCCTGTCCTTGTCCCTGGACCCAGCTGGTTCCAGTAGGGTTGGATCAGTGGAAATGAAAGCACTGAGTTTAAGATAGTCACAGTGGATCAAAAGCAGCTCCACTGAGGCTGTGGCTGCACTCCAGTGAAGTTGACTACAAATTTCCTTTTGTAGCTCTGTACCCCACGAGTCTTGATCATAAAACAGCCCTAGGCATTAGTTCTTGCTTTGATTTTTCAAAACAGATAATAGGCAGGTTTCTTGCTACGGCTCTGTGAATGGTACGTGGAGCGCAGCGTGGCTGTGCTATCTGACTTGCTGACAGCTATCAGTAACCTTGACTCTGCCTTTAGATGAAGGTAATGTTTTTTAAATAAACCCCTGAATGCTATAATAAAGCTGAAGAAGTAGGATGGAGAGGGTGAAGTAAGCCTGGAGTCCTGGTTGTGAAACCCACCAAACACAGTGGGACATGTCCATCGATTTTGGCAATCCGTAAACCCAGCTTTCCAGTGTGACTGTACTTGCTTTATTGCTGCTGCAGAGTGTCCAGTGTTTGAAGCATATTTCACCTTTGTGTGACTGCTACATGAGCACAGGTACAGCTGCTCTTTCTTTAAAAATGTGATTGATGAACCATGACAGCTTACAAACAAAATGATGCTGACCACAGTGTTTATATCCCTCCTAAAACTAACGATTGGGCATTTTCTACTTGGTTTAGAAATTAGAGAGTGGGGAAAAACCAGAAGTAAGCACTCCTGACTTTAGTTTGGATGGTTTAAATCCAGTGGTGGTTGGTGCAGGAGCTCTAGAAAATCTGAGAGTGTGTGCAGAGTAAGGACAGAGTTCTGTGTAAAGCTCTTATGAAAGAGTCTTTATTTTTAAAAATCTTTTGTATAGAGTCTTTAAAGTAGGTGAGAGGAATAAAAGTGACTGAAGAATAGATGTGATTCCAGGAGCTTTGAATGAAAATAAATGCTGGTAATAGATATGCCAGCTTAAATATTTTATCAAACTGAAATTCTTTAACTGGAATTCTGTTTTGTATCAATACAGTATGGGAGACTGTAGGAGCTGGACACGGGGGAATTTGATGCTATCAGAAGATTCTAAACTTCAATTTGGAAATTTTTTTCCTCTTCAAAGTATAGAATTTCGTAATTTATATAAGTAACACGAAGTGAAAAGCCTAAGTGTTTGACTGACTTTTTTTTTCTGGAATCTAGAGGTTGTTTTAGTTTGGAAAGAAGCCAAACTTTCAAATCTTCCATCACGTTTTTCAAAACTGACATGAGCACTCAAGGTCCCAACTGACTCCCGAGGTCAGGAGGGTTTGCATCCTCTGTCGCGACACTGGCCGTGCATCCCTGGTCTCTGAGCATTACCCACACCTCAGCAGACGATGGCTCCGGTGTAGACAGCTTGGATGCATGTATAGACAGACGCTGCAAAACTTGTAAGACAAGGAGCATTTCAATATAATTCTTTGATTTATGCTCTTAGTTATTTTTTCCATGGTTATTTCATGGCACCGAGATTGCATTGCAAGGAAATAAATAGCTCCAGAGGGCTACGAGAGGGGAAAAAGAGGTATATATGTAGTTTATAACAAACACGTCGGCGAAAGAAAACAAGGGTGACCCCGGCTTCCAGCAGCGAGCTCGGGGAGCGACGGCCGTTCCCGGGCCGACAGCACCATCTAGTGAGGCTCCCTGCCCCCCCGGGAGCATCCCCGGGAGCATCCGAGGCTCCCTGCCCCCGGGAGCATCCCTGGGAGCATCCGAGGCTCCCTGCCCCGCTTTTCCTTGGAGAAAGTTGGATCTAGTGAGTTTGCCTCCTAATGGAAACAGCTAAACCTTGCAGGGCTTCCTGAAGCCTGGCATGGCCAGGTTTTCCTGAGAGCAGACAGCAGGGCATCCCAGCTTCTGCCTGCTTGAGCAGTGGGAAGCAGCTGGCCAGATGCTTCAGGTTCACTGGAAGAGGATGGAGAGAGGAAGAAAGGCCGGCAGCAGCCCTGGGGGAATGTGCTGCGTGTGCTGTTGTCCCTGATGGAATAGTGCTGGATGCATAGGTGTTCAGGCAGTAAAAGAGAAGCAAGCAATTCTCTGAACTGGAATAATTTGAGCCTTTAAAGATAAGTGTACCCTCTGCAGGTGTCTGCATGCTGGCACAGCGGACATGAGCTCTGGAGTGTGAGCTGCTGTTGAAGCAGAGTTTACATCTAACTTGAGCATGGCCCTTTTAGAGGCCCCGTTATCATGGAGACACCCTGTTTGCAGAGTGGCAAATGTGCCTTTGGTTCCCTCACCCTCCACAAGCAGGGTGTAACTCAGGGCATTTTATGGACCTAAACCCACAGCATCGGAGCCTGGAGGCTTTCACCAACTTACCCTGCTGGTGTGGTGTTTCCAGCCTCGAGCACAGATGTGAGACATTCATTCCTCAAGCTGTGTCCTTGAACAGATGGAGAAAGAAGAGTTGACCAGGTGAGACTTTAAGATGTAAGAGTTTATCGTTTGAGAAAAGTGCACAGCTGGAAATACTGGGGAGAAAAAGATGCTGCTTCAGCCTGGAGCACAGGCAGGGAGCAAGACCATGTTAGAAGTCAGCCAGGAGATTTGTTTCAACAAGTCCTCAGGGACCACTTGTTAATATTTCCTGTTGGGGTTAAAAATGGAGAAAATATTGTTATCTTAATTATTGAAAAGCTGGGTGGAGTGGATGTTAACTGGGATGTTAACATTAATAGCGTTGCTTTTCATGTGGCATTTAAAGATGCTTTCGTTCCATGTTGTGTGCTTATGAGTCACTTACAAGGTGTTTTTGCCAAGGCATCCTATTTTCATGGATTTTATTGCTTGGGAAAATAAAATTCGTTTTGGATTAAATACGACAGATTTATTTTCTGAGGTGTGAGGGTGAAAAAAAGTACCTCCTGTAAAGTAATGGCCATAACTTCAAATGTGGTCATCGAAGGTGTCTGTAAAATACCCGCTTTTAGGGAAGGTTTTATTTTCACTTGAATGAAAGTGTTGCCCCACAAAACAACATGTTTTTGAAGAAGGGATCATGTCTGTTCTATGGTACCCAATTTAATTAAAAAAAAAAAGTAAAACATAGTTAATATAAAAGCTGCATCTAGGAACAATGTTCCTACTGTGGTTGCCATTCTTCCTATGGAATAGTGTTGCATTTCTCTGTCAGGGGTGCTTAAACACAATACGAACATGCGTGTCTGCATACTGGATAAAGTAAGTCACCTTGATCTTTAAACACAACAAATACTTCTGCTTAATAAAATAGTTTTGAATTTCCTCTGTAGGCAGAATTAGTTCATTTAAACATGTAGAATTGATTTATTGTTTATTTAATGCCCCACTGTATTAGTTAAAGTCTGAAATACTTTTGGGGAGACTCAGGTAGTTTGTGAAAGGATGTAAATCTCTCGCTCTCAATGGAATCCTGTATTGACTTGATCCTAATCCAGATTAATGCTTTTTATCTCTTAAACAGTCTCTTTGCTGAAGTTGTTTCCCAGTTAATCAGAATGAAAAGTAAATCAAAACTTCATTTGCTGTTATCTCTTGGTCTTTGCACACTGTGTTTTCCTTGCTTGGGCAGAAATCCTTCCACAGTGCTGTTAGCCCATCTGGGAGCACGAAGCGCCCAAGAATGCTGGAGAATTCCTGCATGACACGTTTAGCGATCAGAGTACATGTTTCACCACTCACACAGTTTATTCAGTAGCAGCAGAACATCTCTTCTTGCTGTTTCCTGGGCATCTGCCCTGACTTCGGTGTAGGAGAGGAGAATTTTGTCTCCCAGTGTGGGGATCTCGCCTGCCTCCCAGCCTCGCTCCCTTCTCTGCTGGGGATTCTGCACTGGTGCATGTGGAGATGGAGGTTTTATGTAGTCACTGGTTTTGCATGTCCCCTCCAGTAATACTTGATCATGTAACTGTAACTCAGGCTTAATGGATTAGTAGAAAACAGAATAATAGGGATGTTTTCCTAAATTAAAAAGAATGGGCAGCTGGGGACAGAGCTGAGTATTTGGGATTTTAGTCCCAGTAGTGGCTGAACCTTTCTGTAATTCAAGGTGGTAGCTGGCATACTGGGTGCCTCAAAATACTGTTACTGTAAATTTGTAAGCTGGAAAGAGATGGGTTACACATCTATAAAGAGAACAGAAAATTTGAGAATGATTTTGCAAGGCTTCATCACCAAGAGATACATCTCAAGAGAACTAAACCTCATTAGTTCCACTGCTCAGATGTATATTCTTTCCTTCATTTCCCCTCCATCACAAAGCAGATCACTTTCTCCTTGTTTCCTTTCCTGAGATGCATTATCCCCTCACTGGTGCTGCCACTCTGAAGGAGAGAACAGCGATGGATCTCAAGCTTCCCCGCCCAGCCTGCCTGCCTCCAAAACACAGTGGATTTGTGATGGTTTGTGTATGTGTTTTTCTGAAGAGGAATGAAGATCCAGTGAGCTCCGGGAGCCCAGACCCTCCTTCCCCTGAGTATCCAGGTATGGGCAGCACTGGCAGCTCCACGGGTGATGGGACTGATGCTGAGCCTTGTCAGCTCGAGCTGTGGATGGGCCGGAGTGCTGCTCTGCTCATGAGGGATGGAGGGTGCCAGTTGACTGGTCAGTTTTTAGGGCTGGAGTTTCCCGCCAGCACTGGTGTGGGCTGTTGGCACTGAGCTCTGCCCCACCACACTGGAGCAAAGGATGCTTGGGTGCAGAGTGAGCTGGGAGGCAAAGCAGGCCACGAGATACAGCAGTGACTTTATTCCAGATGATGGGAAGGAGAGGGCTGATTCACAGCAGACTCTTTTCTGAGCGAGTTTGAAATCAGCGAGGAGATTGCTCATCACCAAAATAACTTGTTTTGGCAGCTGATTTTGATAAAAGAGCACTGAGCTGGACAAATCTGCCTGAACAAATTCCCCTGGAAGATAATTTTCAGATCCATTTCTTTCTCATCTATCCAATATTTCAAAGCAGTGGATGAGATGAAAAGGCTGAGAAGGCAGGCAGCCTGGGACTTGCTTTTGTTCTCTGCTGCAGCTGTGTGCTGCTTTCAAGCCGCCTGCCTTCCCTTCGTTTGATCCTGCCCACCGGTGGGAAAGGCTGCAGCCCCTCGGTGGTCTCTGCTATTGTGGGTGGCTGTGCCCGCCAAAGCTGGACACAAGGTCAGCCCAGCCGAAGGGACCACCTGGTTAATGCTTCATGGCCCAGAAGGGAAGTGCTGTGTTGGGTTTTTTTTTTTTGGTTTGTTCTTCAGCGTGTTGAGCTCTGTTAACCCGAAGTTCAGGGGTTTTGGTGCAGCCGCTTTCCCAGCTCCACACTGCCCTGTGGTCACTGCTCTGTCTCCGTTCCTCCTCAGACAGGACAGTGGAAAAACTGCCCCTCTCTCCACTTCAGGCCACTCAGTAAGGATTTCTCCAAAGAAGCCAAAGGTGTCATACGTGGGGTTTGCATGAGCCAGTGAGCTCTCCAGGCCCTGCACCCAGCCTGTGCCCAGGCTGCGAAGGGTGATGGGTGCTTCCTTCTGCCATGTCTGCTGAATTAGCTGTTGTCCAGTCCCTGCACATGTCCAGTCTCTGCAACTGGTGGCATCTGGTGGGCTGAGCTCAGCTTCCTAAGAAAGAGCTACAGGCGAGTGGGAGCACTGGGTGGCTGGCAAGGCTTAGGCTCTCCTTCTGTGGGTGATGAAGGTGACAATGACTATCCCCATTACAGGCAGAGGAGGCCCTGGGTGCCAAGGGGAATCCAGGCTAGTTCCTCACATCCCTATCATCCCATGTCTCTTCTGTTCCTCCACCCCAGGCAGGTTTGTGGACTCTCCGGAGATAGCAGTGCCCCCGGGACATGGCTGTGGTCCCCCCATCCTCCATTTACTGACTGTGAGATCCATCTGCCAGAGCCACACACCTATGGGTTCCAGGTGAGCTCCCTGCGGCTGATCTTCTGCAACGCTGTGAGGGCACAGGGTGCTCTGCCATGTGCGCTGGCAGTTCTGCAGGGTGATGACACCGGTGTGGTGTCCCTGATCTGCCTGGAAAACTGCCCTATGAGGGCCTGCTCCTGGGGTTTGGGCTAGTGCCCAGTCCAGCAGTGAGGAGCTCCTAGCCTTTGTGGTTTGACCCTGCACTGGCTGTAGTCCATGGCCCTGCTCACCCCCTGAGGGACCAGGGTCTGGCAGCATCCTGGTATTCCAGCTGCAAATGATGGAGCACACATTCCTTTTAAAACCACTGCACTATTATATTCAGTTCTGAATTTTGGGTAAGTATCTGTTACATGTACCTATTTTGACAGAGTTATTTTTACTCATTAGAACAACCATTTTTTGGTGTACAGTTATATTTATTGCTTCTTCCCTTCATGACTTAATGATAAGAAAAGATAACTCTGGTTCTGGCAGGAAGCATTGTTTTTTCTGCTAGAACTAATGATAGTATCTTAATAGCTTCAGATAAAGGATTAGCACTTGGTTTTGGCAAAGAATTGATTTTACTGCTTGAAATAGTCTGGAGTGTGCATTTTGCATGGGCAAGTTGCCACTAAAAATTATTTGTACCCACCCAAAAGAACAAAGCCCAACTATTTTTACTCCTGCGATAAAACAAACAATCAGACAGAAAAGCCTGTCCTAACTGGAGTTTGGGTGAGCATAGCTAGTCTGCAGAAGTCATCTGGCCAGCTGCTGCTGTTACCTCAGTTTACTATATTTTAGGCTGGAAAAGACCTTTAAGATCAAGTCCTACTGTCAACCTAACATCATTAATACCACCACTAAACCACTTTCCTAAGCAGTCCATCTGCATGTCTTTTAAATACATGGCCCAGGGCATCCTTGGGCAGGTATTCCAGCAGCCACCTGTGTCCAGAAGAGACTCTTCCAGCGGGGTACAGTCCCAGATGAGCGAAGAACTTTGCTGTGTGAAGACAACAAGGCAGGGGCTCTCCTCCAGGTCTCTTGGATGTTGCCTTTGCAATTGTTTTCCCAGGTGGAGAGGATATACAAAATTGGCAGTTTATTAAGGTATGATGAAACATGTTTCCTTGGCTTTCTGAGAGGAGAAAGCTACTGTACATCTGACAGGCTTCTCAGAATGAAGAGGGAAGTGTGAGGGAAGAGACATAAATGACTGTACAGCAGTTTAAGAACTGAAGATTGAGGCTGATTCAAAACCTATAAATATCTGGAAAAATTTGTCAGCTGGAGTTAAATTATAACCTATCATCTTTGAGAAAAACAAGACAATTTACACTAAATTGGGTCAAAACTACTAACACCCTAAACTGAGGTCCCAGCCATGTAGTAAAACCATTCCACATGGCTACTCAAGGAAATGCAAAGCATTTGGAAACATCAAATAAAGGCACCTCAAAGTTAAAAATGCAGTTAGGCTTTCCTAGGGGTTTTGGCCAGAGACTGATTGCTGTGCCGCTGTCCCTTCGTACGGGTTTCACTGAGGTGGAAAGATAAAGCGACGTCAGTAGTGAGGTTTTAGTGCTGATGGCTGGAATAGAGCATGTCAGGACGTGCCTGAAGGTCTGTCATGTGAGCATGATGCCGAGGTGCTGATGAGGCCTAATATGAAACAGTTTCCCACTAGAAGTGCTTCTCTTACATCTGTAAATATTATTTTAGTTAACCGTCCATCTGTAGTTATCTCAGGTTTTAGTTTTTTAGCATAAATAAGCATCCAGCAAGGTCACTTCAGGTTTTTTTTTAGTGCTGGGTTTAGATAAGAAGCTGGTTTTCAGCTGTTTGGAGGGGGAGGTGTCAGTGCAAGTGAGGAGGTGATGCCTGGTGGTAAGGGATGGCTCATCTCTGGGGCAAATGGGCCAGGGAGATGGACACAGCATCTCATCCTGGCTTTGGACATGTTTCCTGGGAGAGCTGCCTGAATAATCAACCCATGGGATCAGTAATGCCAAAATTCTCATTGGGCTAGCTGGCTTTAAATGAAGTGATGCCCAAACAGGTGCTGTGATATGATGGGTGATCAGTCACTCTTGTGACAGGATGGGCTTGGTCTTGTACAGCCTCAGGGAGGCACGTGCAGATGAGATCTGATTCTCTGGGTCAAATTATACAAGTCAAGACAGCAAGTCCCAGGAGCCCTGCAGAGCACAAGAAGCTCTTGCCCCCTGTTGCAGTCCCTGCCAAGCGCCTGAACTGCCGGACCCCACCATCTGAGCTACAGAACAGGCAGCCGAGCAGGCAGAGATGTGCCAAGCTGTATGGGTGGCTGTGGCACGAGCAATTAGAGATGGCAGGGAGCACCCAGCAT
>NW_010274756.1:0-8259 GCF_000690775.1 Eurypyga helias | reverse complement strand
CTGACGGAGTTTATGAACATCCCGCAGAGCAATGCCAATGGAGTTTGGAGCTGTGCTGCATGCAGCTCTCCACATTCAGCAATTAAGTGCTCAGCTGGATACAGAGGAGGCTTACTGTGAAGGTGAAATTGTGGCGTGAAATTCATGTAGGGGCAGAGGGCTGGCAGGAGAAGGTCCTGAACCACTAAACGTGAGTCTTGAAAATGATGCGCATGTGCTCCCTGCATGAGGATATGTAACAGCGCCCACTGGGTTCTGCTTATCTGTGTGTGACCATGCATGCAGCTACTGCTCCCTGGGCCTGAAAAACAGGTGGTTTTTCAGAAAATTGACCTTAGCAATTATAAATGAGAATTATTTTTTATTAGTTCTTTATTTATTCTTTTACTTCTTTCTGCATATATTCCTTATATTCCACATGCATTCTTGTGGTAGACACTAACAATAATGACATTATGGTGATTGCCCACATTGTAAAGGTTCAGGGTGGACGAGGGAAGAAAAACTCCAGTACCAATCCAAGGGACAACTTGCTTACTAGGATCTTGTTTTTCCTCTGTCAGTGGAGGTGAACAGGCGCTGTCTGCAAACCCGGCCGAATGTAGAATACACACCAGCATGCAGGGGAGTCAAAAGGCCTGTTTCTCACAGAAAATTACAGTGCACGTGCCGAGCCTGCAGTGTACTTTACAACTGTGGAGAAAGTCACAGGATGTGGTGGCTTGGTAACATGCAAGGTCCTTCGTGACAGCTGGATTTACACCCCCCTGTACAGGTTGTTATTAATGAATTATGCTGTTTTAATGCCTGGTTTCCCTAGTCAAAAGAAATCTGTAAAGCTGTTCTTTCCTCTGATGTTTTCCAGAACCTGCCTGTTCCATCTCTTGAGAAACCAATCCTAAAGCAAGTAGGGGATGAAGGCGAGCTGTCAGGGGTTACCTGCTAGAAGGCAGAGAGCAGAGCAGGGATTTCTGGCATCTGCAGGCTGAGGAGGCTCCCTGTGTTTGTTTCCACCGAGGATTTGTCTGCTGGGTCTGGTAAGAACAGTCCTACCTCAGTTCTCCAGCAAAGGAGATACTGTCCTCATCCTTAACCCAGCCCTGCCATGATCCCTTTCCTTCCCACGTTCCTCATGTTGTCCATTAAGCAAAAGCACAACTTCATTCTTTTTTCAGGGTAGATTTGAGGTGTCATTAGTAATCAGGGATATATTTTCAAAAGACCACGCAGGACACTAGCTATTTCTGCTGCTGAATTTTACTGATGGAAGTCCTGCATGCTGGCAGCAGTAGTAACATGCGTGTCTATTAGTTTGATCATAGCCTTAGTCCGGAGATGCTCCTTGCTTTCTAGGCCACTGACTCCAAGTTCCAACACCTTATTTATAATTTTCTGAAACCTTCTGTAAGTGATGCTTGCCTGTCTTTCAGAAAAAGCATTGGCACATACCCTTTGCTCTGGGTATAAATGCTGGGAGAGACGACAGCTTGTTCATAGATAGCTGCGGCCATGTCACATTTCTAGTTGCATATGATAATCCCCAAATCCCGTTGTTCAATGCTGTTAAGTATAACCCATTATCCTATTCCACAGAATCAAGATTTTCCTTTGCTGCTTTTTTTTTTTCCCAACTTGTTTTTTTGCAGTGAAAGGGGACAATTCAGGAACAATGTTATCATGATCCAGCAGGCCCTTTGGTACAGCTTTGTTTTCCTTTGTATCATACTACTCACAGGCATTTAAGGGTGTGAATGCTCCTAAGCAGTTATGGTTTTGAGCTGTTTAGAATTATGCTGTGAGGTTTTTAACTGTTGATACCTTTCAGAGTCTCTGATACAATATGCAAAATAGAAAAGAATCACTTTCTAAAAATGTGTCCCCAGCAAAGTACCAACAGCAGCAGTAAGCACTTAGCACATCCCTAAATAATGCTTTATAGCACCACGGTCAGTGTAGCCATTATAAGAATGCTTGTCAAATGTTCTCCAGGTGTTGGACTGGACAGGAATGGCACCATGTATGTACATAGCTGTGAGATAGCCAACATGCAATGATATATGCTGTACGATGGGGCTGTGTGGCTGCAAGTTCAAGCGCTTGGAAGGAAGCAGAGCTCAGTGATGCTGGATAGCTCAGGGAAGACAACAGCAATGTCCATACCAGAGTTAGCTCTGCACATTTTCTTGCTAAAGGGAATTTGTTTTTGTCTGTCCTGGTGTTCATCCTATGTGCTTCCTGAGAGAAGCTCTGCTGGTGGGTAATGGGACAGATACTGGTGTGAGGAATGGGGACATCTTGGATCACCTACCCCAAGTCCTGTTAAGCTGAATGATAAATTTTCATTCTCTGGTGTCATTCACACTGCTAAACATAGCTGTGTTGGAGGCTGTTGTTGCATAGACTGTCTGAACATAATTAAAACCCGCTTGCATTTGTGGTGTTGATAGTCTTAGCTACATTAATTATATCCCCAAACAAAGCTGCCAGTCTCCTCTGTCCAAGTTTGTTTCATGCCACAGCAAATAAAAAACCAAATCTCGCCTGGCTGTTGTTACGAAAGGCTTCGACACTTGTGGCTTGAAGCTCATGTCACAGCCCGGCTGCCCTGTGGACTCCTCTGGTTAACGAGTGCCCTGGCTGACACCCCTGGAAGCCCTGCTGTGGTGGAGGTGGCGGGTTTGTCAGGGTCTCCAGAGCTGCTCTTCCCCACCTGCCCCTATCACTCTTTGTGTTTTTAAGGAACTGGCCTGACTGCCCACCCCTACTCCAGCGCTGGGCTGCAGCAGCCCCTGCTAACACCGTAATGCTGCCAGTGATACCGCACAGACACAGCGTCAGAGAGCAGAGCCCCTCCAGACACAGGCAGCTCATGGGCTTTATTAACGTGAAATCCAATTAGGCATTTACTGAGAGAGGTTTGGACTTGGATGGGAAAGGATAATCTGGTGTTAATAACCGCTGGCAGGCCCTGTCCCTTCTGCTGCCCCTGTCGGGGTGGGCTGGGGCAGCCCAGAGAGCGAGTGCTGCGCAACCTCCCTTCTTGGCTCTGCTGCCTGCCCCCACAGGCTCTGAGCCCCAGAGGCTGCAGCAAGGCTCTAGGCTGGCAAGTAGCATGCAACCTTGAATGTATTTGGGATGCTTAAGCCATTGATTGAAGCTCTAAAGAAAAAAGGCAGAGGAAATGCTGTTATCAATAGGTGCACAACTTGATTTGGAAAGGACCCAAAGGGATGGCAGACCCTCCAACTGCTGCTGTGATGGAGCAACAGCTGTATCTGGTGAGGCTGTAGTACCACATCTGCCTCTGACACGCTGTGGCAGTGCTTGGCTTGGCCTTGTCAGCTCTGGCCTTGCCAAAACAGAGCTCTCCACCATTTACTCAGCGCTTTCCACTAGTGCCTCGCCGCCCTTAGTGCTTTCAATTTCTTTTACCTCTTGAGCTAGATACTGGACTAAAACAGCACCCCTCTCCCGTTCATGGACCCCAGGGTGTTGCTAACGGCACAGTCACAGCCCTGTAGCATTAACTGAGATATCTGGACAGCAGTTAGACAACAGAGAGCAAATCCTCCTGCAGTTAGAGCCCATGCACAGAAATACTTTGGAGTGAAAGCTCAGGCTCTTGCAGACCATGATGTTGGGTCAGAAGTTGGTCCTTTCAATGGAAAATGCAGAAAACTAAGGAAATCGCCTCCATTCTCACCGATACTTGTGTGGCATCCTGACAGCAAACCTATTCTGTGTATTCAAGTGGATTGCAGCCTTGGGACTACAAGCACGGCTATGGGATGTTCCTTGGGTCTGGTGAGTAGGGACAGCTTTTAAATACAGGCTGTCTTGATTGTCAGCTAACTGGCCAAGACCTTCTGTTTGCTGGTTTCTGAGGCCATGGTCACCAGTTTATAAGCTTAACAGGACCACACTTCTCCCTCTCTGTGCTTGTGGTCTGACAATGAGCCTGGGGAGAGCAAGCAAGCGGAGAAAGCACAAATGTGAGATACGCAAGAGGAAGGTAGGAGAGCTGAGGATATCTTGGCTGTCATGTGGTCACTAGCTCGCTGCATAGCAATCCTGTTCCCCAGAGACTCAGCTTCGGTAATCTACAGGGCTCACACACAGGCTGGCAAAAGAAAGGCACTGAATGAAGCATTGCTAATGACTTCTCTAGCATCTGTGCTTAAATTAGCAGGTATTTAATAATTATACTAGATACTGGAAAGAAGTCAATGTCAAGAACTATGAATACACAGAATATTCATGCGATGCCGCGCTCTGCAGTGAATGGTGCCTGTGGTGAATAGATCTTATTCCTCATACTACTGGATTTCAACCATACTGTGAAGGGCTCTGAAGGATCTTACAGTCCCTTTACGCCCCTCTAGCTGTAATTTGGTCTCACATGCAATTTCCATGATGTCTGACCATCTTCCTCTCCAGTGGTGCTTCCCTCTAGGAAGCCAGCACGATGTGCATGGGCTGCCTGGCACTTTGCTTCCTGGCAAGGTTCTGCTTTGTCCAGCTTTGACATTAATTCATTAATTCCCAACATCTGCATTGTTTGACAGAGGGGAGTGGCTCATGGGGGCTGGGTTTCGTTGCTGGGAGCACAGAATTTGCAAAAAACAATGTATTCTAGAGGAGACTGGTGGGACAGGACCATCTCTGCTCCTAGCCTTTGAAAATGGAACAAGGAATGAAAGCAGACGGTAAGTAAAACTAAACGAAATACACTGCGTGCCATGCTGGCGAGTTTCTCTGCTATTTTTATGCAGTTATACTTCTTGATTAAGATATTCATAAACTGTGTTTTCAAGTAATATGTTAAAAATAGCTGTTTCCAGAACAGAGCTTTTCTTCCACAAAACGTCAGCAAGTACACTCGTCCGGTTGGCGTTTGTGGAAGGATTGGAAAGGGTCAGCACCTCAACTGTGCCATATGTGTGACCCAAAGGTGTTGCTGTACCTTTAGACACAAAGCAAAGCCCACTGATTCCAGTGGAACACATGCTTAATCCTTAAAGGTGCAAACTTAGTCCCTGAATCTCTGCTCCTGGGATGCTTCTAGTTTTGCCTTCAAGGTGGGATTCTTGGAGACCACCATATACTGTCTGTCATGGGTTAGAGATTAAACTGGGGTTTGTTATCTGTTAGCAAAATGCTGCTTAATCAAATTATCTGTCATGATGAAGCTTTGATCTTATGCCCTTGACTATATCTTTTTCATTAGATGTTAATATGTTGCCTGAAGGAACTCTAATTATGTGGGGCCCCAGTGAAATATTGCTGTACTGATGCTGCTGAAAAGTAATTGAGTTCTGAGGTTCCTTAATTTATGAATGAGAAAAGATTTGATTAGCTTAAGAAGAAATAATGATGCTACAGGAAGTTTGTATTTAATCAGTTGGAATAAAAAAAGTTTGTGGTGCTGGAGGTGCTGCGTGGAGTGCCAACTTCCAGCTCGACCAGCCAGAGTAAAGCAGTAGGGGAAACCATTGATGGGGACAAGGACTGCAGGATAACTGCTAGGCTTTGCCAAAGGTTGTGACTCTCCCAAACTTTGGTCTATGGGTCCAATCCTACATGCACTGTACATGGGGGTCTTCCCACTGACATCGATAGGCTCTTGCTCAGTTACTGCTTGCCAGCTGCAGTGTTTGCTGTCCCCACAGGCTGCCTGGAGGGGTGTGGGGTGAAAGAAGCATTTGGCCTTGGATTATACATGCCTGGGACTTGTCTGTCTCTTACAGCCCAGTGGGAGGAACGCAACCCTGTTCCCATACATCCCTGGTACCAACTTGCCCCCCGTAGCTGTTCGTTATAGCTGATTTTAAACACCCAAGGAATGTCAGTGTTAAGCATAGATGTGCCATGTGGATCTTGGGCGCCTCAGGAAAGTGAACAGAAGTTTTCATCCATGTAGGTGTTTATCATGGCCTCACACCTAGATTGCAGCTGATTGCACAGAGGCAGCAGCAGCCCGGCTCTCCTGGCCTGCTCAGCTGGGAGAGGCAGCAGTGTCCCGGGGGTCATTAGGGGACAGGGAGTCCTTCTGTGAAAGATGCTCAGATGTGTTGGTGTTCCTGTGCAGGAAGGGCAGGAATGTGACACTGCACAAGAGCTTTGGTCATGTTTTATCAACCATCCAGCATTGCCCTATTTGCTTACAAAAAGGCCAAAGCTCTTAAACTGATTTTTAACCAAAGGTGTAATGATGTTTTGATGCTGGCTCAGATGGTCCCTGTGAGCAGCTGGGCTGTGCTGCAGGACCCATGCAGGTAGTGTGCTCAGTGCTCTTGGCCTTGCTCGGGTTTTAGGGGATGCTGGGACATCGGTCTTGCACAGGTCTGATAAACGGAGCTTTGAGTCCAAGGCTGGAGCTTGCTGTTCTGCTGCTGCGTGCTGTGGGAATTTTGCCAGCTATTTTGGAGTGTCTAGAGCTGGATGCCAATGATGCAGAACAGAACCTGAAATATTGGATGAGGAACAGCCTAAGCTCTGAATTTCCTGGCTTTGGTCAAAGTCTATCTGAGACTTGTTGTTTTAAAATGGAGTTAAGTATTCATGTTTATAGACTATTGTGATTTCCAAAAACATCACCGTAGCAACAACTGTGTGGTTGATTTATTTACTCCAAATTTGGGATATTTTTAACCTGGTCATTTAAACAATTTCTATTGGACTGGAAGTTGGTACTTACACTCTTATCTCCATCTTTTCTTGTAAACAGGTTTTTGTTTAACATTTGCGCATTAAAAATAGGCCTTCAGGTTCTCTTGTTAATGTGTACAGAAATCCATTGTATTTTGGAATGAAAATAAAGGACTTGTTGTGGTATAATAGTTAAAATAAGAACCTGGGAGTTCACACTTCTGGAGTATTTCTGTGCAGCACACAGGGGGAAGGCACTCATCCTCCCGCTGCCCTTCTCACCCCATGCATGCTGAGCATGGCACTTGCCCTGAGCAGGGCTGCATGAGTATCGGTGAAGTGAAGAAAGGGGAGCTCTTGCTAAAGGTGTGCAAAGTCCTTTCAGTTGTTAAAGGCTTGTAAAAGCTGCATTTTCAGAATGAGGACATTCACAGTATAGTCAGCCCTAACTGTGTGTCCTTTTCCTTATGAGTAGGCAATTGCATACAGACATATGCCCAGAGATGTTGTGGATGCCCCATCCCTGGATGTCTTCAAGGCCGGGCTGGATGTGGCTTTGAGCAACCTGGTCTAGTGGAAGGTGTCCCTGCCCATGGCAGGGGGGTTGGAACTAGATGGTCTTTAAGATCCCTTCCAACCCAAACCATTCTGTGATTCTATGATATCAAACCACCAAAAACAACAACCAGCAATGCAACACCAAAACAGAGGAGAAGGAAAGGCACCTCTACAGTGTAGCATGGGAGAGGAAGCTGGAGCTTTATCACGACTGTGAAGCCCCAGTACAGTCTCACAGTCTATGAACCAATTTGCCTGTGAATCCGAAATTGTTTGGGATACTTTACTTGCAACTTGAGGAAGATGTTTCTACGTTTGAGCTAGACATGACTGAGATAATCCCACTGAAGGCATCTTACTGATTTATTTTTCACAAGGAAGTTCTCAGTAGTGCTTATTGCTCACCATTACTTGGAAACCTGTGGTTCTTCAGCTCAAGGCCAGCCTTGTCTTCTCCTGCGCAAGGGATGTGACATTTCAAATGAAGCATGTAGTTCCTTATTTTCATAGGAAGAAATAACGGAGAGATTAATTTAGGCTCCTGGAAGAAAGGAGCACACTCTCAGGAGAAAAGTCTAGTAAATCAAGTTGATGGATGACTACCCTCAGTCTCTCTCTGTGCCGTCAGACTGCGTCTTTTTGCCAGGCTGGCATTTCCTGGCTCCTCCGCGCGCTCTTTTCTTGTACAGACTGAATTTTCAGAATCGGCCGTTGCGATACGAAAGGTCAGTGGATAAAAAGCTTAATAAAAAGAATTGTTTCTGTGTTAGGCATCAGGAGGACCAGTTGTTACACGTGGTTATTTTTAGAGCGGTACCTAAGGAAACAAACAACCCGTATCCCATGAAGAGAATTAAAATAAGTTGGGAACTTTTAGGAAAAGGCAGTTGCTTAAAGAGCAGTCTCATGCTGGGCAAACTAAGGGCTTCACTGCTGGGCAAATTAAGGAGTGACGTTTCAAAGGCAGCCGGGAGGTGCTGACCTTCACCTCTGGGACATGTGAAAGACACAAATGTGTGCAATTTTGAGTTCTCCAGCTACGACTTCTCACCT
>NW_010274755.1:846-12259 GCF_000690775.1 Eurypyga helias | reverse complement strand
CCAACCCAAACCATTTTACGTTTCTGTGATCTTATTTAAGCACATTCAAAAAAAGAAGCAGTAAAAGATGGAAGCTGGAATTCTGTAGAACAGCAGACAAATGATTTTTGATGATTAATCACATTCTTAGGATTTTCTGTATTGACTCATTTCAGCAGAAAGTAGCAAATTTCATTGCAATATTGTTATTCCCCTTTTGCATTTCCTTTTCCTATCCAAAGCTGGATACTGTTAATCCTTGATCCTACCAAAGCAGCTCTGTGTGGTATTACTGGGGTGATAGATTAAAGGCCAGAAGTGTTTAAGGAAGTTAGAGCAGGTTATCCTTGTAATCTCAGAAGTGTAGTTAAGATTTCAGTTATACCTGCACATGTGTGTGTTTTGTCAGTGAATAAAATTGAACAGCTGAAGAAATGGCCCTGAATTAAAATTTGAATTCAGGGACCCAAAATCTTTAAGGAACACTGCTTTTCTCTGTAAGTTTGAACTCAAATTTTGACATTGTCTAAATGTGCTGAGAAAAACGGACTTTGGACGATTTAAATGTACAAAGTTTTACTTTCTTATGTTCAGCCCTCAAGGTTAAGGGGGAAAAAAAGTCCGATAAAGGTGATTTTTACATCCAGTAATTAATATTTTCATAACTACATGGTTATGACACAGTAGCAACGCCGTATCATTAGTATCAAGATTTGGAACAGCACTAGTGAGACACCAGCATAATGTCACTAATGCTTCTCTGCACCAAACAGTTCTGGAATTATATGTTGTTTAAGCTTGAGGAGTTTTGAGTGGCCAATAATTATGTTATTCCTAACTCTTCCATATTTATTGCAACTACGCTTTTTGCCTCTGGTGTAAGATTTCCTTGTGTGTTTGTATTTGAGCAGGAGTCTTCAGAAAAAAAAGTGCAAATTTTTATGTTGGTGTTTTCTGTTGACTGCGAAATTTGCAATTCTATCTGTGTCCATTGCTTCTTAGAAAGATAGGAGGGGGATAAACAGGAGGTAGTGGTGGTGGAGAGTCAGAGTGTGTCAGGGGTATTCTACACAGAGCTGCCCAAGGGTCTGTATCTCTTCCACACCATGCTACTGTCTTGCAAACTGTCACTTGAAAGGCTGGTACACAGAAAGGTACCACAGCCTGCCTTTCTGTGATCCACTGTTCACCAAAATGATGTCTTAACTGAGCCTGAATATCTGGGTCGGTTGCTACTTGTGGCTTGCTCTTCCATGAAAAATAAATTAACTCCATGGTAGTAAACTCGCATAATGTTTTTGGGATGGGAGTTCCTGGAGGCTTCTGCAGTCTATTAATTATCACGTCGGAATCTTGGTGTTTTGCTGGAATGCATGATCTACGGATCACATATGTGGGGTTTTTTCTTTAAATTTCTTTCAGGAAATTAATGTTTCTGCTGTGCTTTAACAGAGACTGTATGATGCTATTTGTAGTCATACAACTCTGGAATTGCCTTGTGTGAGTAACTGCAGAGACTTTGAATGGGATGTTTTGGGTTGGTGGCACAATCTTTATCATTAGTGCTTTAGATAAAATGAAAAGATGAGCTTTAAGTCATAGATGAAAGAGACTCATAGGCTATAACTTGCTAAGGTATTGAGAAGGAGGATTGTTTTTAGGCAAAAAGGATCAAAAACCAGATTTGCCACATTGTTTATTTTAAACTATCAAACAACCAAAAGCTTCTCCGGTCTTTAATAAATGTTACATTTTGGTCATTTTGTTGGTTTTGATCCTGTTGTGTTTCATGTTCCCAGTCCCCTCCCCAAATTGTGACAGAGTGTTTTGGGAAACAATCCGAGTGAAAGGTGACTTAGCGTGTTTTTCTTTAAGACAGTCCAGAGAAAATCTTTTGAACATGTGTTGATATTTGCAGACAGGAAGCTTGCTTTTGTCAGTCGTATGGAAATGTGCTCCTGACTCTTCCTCAGGTTTTACTGGGAAATACGTTCTGACGCCTCAAGTGTGGACTGTCTGCCCGAGTTTAATTGCCTGAATTAAAGGCAGAACACTGTTTTGTGTGTGAACTGAGTTTATCTTTAAGTGATTGCTCAACCCTAATTCAAACCTGGTTCACCTTTTGCATGCAGTCAAGATGAGAGAAATCCTGGCACTTTGAGTTTTCCTGCCTCAAATGATGTTAATATATTAAGCAACAATACACATAAGCACTGCTTCCAAGTCACCTAGTGGAGATCTCTGATATCCCTAAACTCCTCGGACTTTAACACTCAGGCACAGTTTCAGGGAAAAGGCAGAAATATCATGATTTTAAAGGTGCTGTTGTCCGTAAGTTACAGCCGTTTATCTCCTCAGTCATGTGAAGCCTGTCTTACCTGGTTGTAGCCTTTGGTTTCCTCAGGTGTTAGGAAATGCTGTGCAATTCTTTCCCGGTGTGTTGCCTTCTTGTATTTTCAAAAGTAAACTGTTTAAATAGATTGGTTTGAAATAATACTGCTTATATTACTTAGCACCCATCTGAAATGAATAAATGCAAATCTGTAGTTTACTACATTGTGGTTTAAAGGATTTTTTGAGGTATTTTTGTGAGTAAATCTCAGTCAGTGACAGTAAACATTGCTGGGAATAGGTGCTATTAGCCCAGTTGGTATAGCTTTAAAGAATATGTTTTGAAGGTAACGGTGGAGGACATAGTTTAATTTTCTGCTGCTTAGCTCTCATGTGCTGAGCTTTCTCATATCTCATCTGGAGAGATTAGACCAAGGGGATGAAACTCTCTCTGTTGCAGCTGCTTTGCTTCTGACTCCTACTTTCTCCTGCTGCTGCTGATATTCATGAAGATAACGGTTTATTAGCTGTCTCTCTGTGCTATTGATTATTTTGGTCATGGGACTCTAGCTAAAAATTGGGATTTGTGCAGAAAAAATGTCAAAGGGTTAATAAAAAATAACTGTCTCGATTTATTTGAGTACTGTCAAATAATGAAAGTCAAACATGAGCTAGTTAGTTTTCTTCAGTGCTGCTTGCTACCAACTCCTGTATGTTTGATCTGCTTTTACTGCAGTTGCATTAGTATACTTTTCCTTTTCTGTCTGACTTTAATTGTAGTTTGGTTTTTTTTATTCAGGAAATACTGAAGTAAGTCCCTTTTTTGCCTTTATATATAAATCACTTGGCATTCCTCCTGTCTCCATTTTCTCCTTGCAGTTAGGAGTGATGGATTAGAATTAGGCTGCAGCACAGATTGGGAAAATCTCCCAGCATCCCCTTCCCGCAGAGGCATCAGCTTCCAGCATTGACTGTAGCTGCTGCCACTCTAACTGACATTTCTTTTGAATTCGGCTATGGAGAGTGCCTGTGATGCCAGCTGCCGGCTTGTGAACTTTTATCCTTTTCTTTTTGCTTGATAACTCATCAATGAAACCTCATGGATATTGAGAAATAAAACAGAATCCATTTTCTCTTTATGCTTTTTTTCTGTGGTGTGGGTTTTTTTCTGTTTTTTGTGTGTGTGCACAGTGGAAAAAGAACAGGGTGAAAGAAGCAGCACTTATTTTTGCATAAGGACTATATTTACATACCTGAAGTTAACTGAATTAATCCTGTAAGTATATTTTTTCTGCCTACTAGTCTGAGAAATCATGAATGTGGTAGTCAGGTTTATGGAGTTTTATCTGTGAAAATGTACTTTGGCAGGTATGTTTAACACTTCAATCAAAGAAAAATTGTTTGCAGTTTATATCCTTGAGGAGAATGGAATAATGGTGTATTTCCAGTGGGTTTATGAAATTATTCTTTTCCTCTGCACTTTGCAGTGGTGAACAAGGCTTTTAGAGAGCACAAGCTTCTCTGCTGATGTCAGTGCTTAATCAGCTTGGATGCTATAGGTTGTAGAACACTGCAAGGTGTGTATTTTGGGATGCCATTCTTTAAAATGTGGTAATTTAAGGACAGTATCAGACTTGTAGTTATTTTCTCCATTTTTAGAGTGTGTCTTCTACTCTTGGTAGCTATTCTGATTTAACCAATTGAGGTTATGTAATTTTTGACTTAAATATAAATGATTTTTTTATGGGATGCTGTTCTGTGCTTCCTAAGTACTAAATGCTAAGTATAATACAGTGTGCTTTTAGAAATTCTAGTAATTTAAGGTCTCCAACATTAGCTATAAATTCACTGTGTAATAAATTCCAGTAAATTGGTTTGAAGTTTAGAAAGTGTTTCTTACTAGGATCACACTGTCCTAATTGTCTCTGTGGATCTGAGCCAAATTTTCTGTGACGCAGTGTTAGTCCCATAAACATCTGGCCTCATTGGGTGTCCTACTTGCTGCATGATTTACTTCTTGTTTTTTCCTTAGCAAGATAAGTGGAATTTGCATTCGTTTTATGTAAAACTGTCAGTAAGCTGTCATTATTCTTTAAATGTTCTAGCTCTTTCAGGAGACTCTCTTTTCAACCTATTTTCTTGCCAGCATGTCCTATTTAGACCTACTTTGTAAGGGAAACGTTGAAAAGATTTTTTTTTTGCTTTGTTTTGTGAACCTCTATTAATCTATATCTACATCTTTAAGTTTTTGGCAGTATTACACTGTAGCATATTCAGGTGCTCATTTTTCTACGCAGTATTGCCTGTATTGACCTCAGTTGGATTATTTGATATAAGCTAATAGTGTGATAGCGGGTATTCAAACATCATCAATTCTCAGTTTACTTGCAAAGATCTTGTAGTAAAATACTCATCTAAAATACTGTTGAAGGTCTGGGTTCTATTAATAAATCTGGTAACAAGCTTTTCTAGTGTTCATTTCCATTAGTGTCCAGCAGAACAGTCTAAAGCAGATTTTTCTCCTACCTGCATACCACCACTGGCACTGCTTTGTTTTTTCTTTCCCCTCTGTCCAGCTGTGGTCACTTCTGCCTGCCTGTGGTCTGAAGGTTTCTCTGGCTGTTTTTAGGATTGCATACGTTTAGCAATGCCGTGTCAAATTCATGCTGAAGTAGGTTGATAAGCTTGAATAGGATTATTTCACTATCATTTTAGTGATCAGATAAACTGTACGTGCATGTTCAGGTGGGGAAGTAGTAGCCCAAGCAGTTACATGTCTTGCTCCCGCAATATGGCTGATTCATTATGGAATATTTGCGTCTTGCCTACTCTGCATGTGCACTGTTGAACTTAAACTCTGTGTCTGATAAAGCTGCTTATGTCTCTTTTTCCCCTCTGCCTGTGAAAACACCCGACTTGCAATAAATTGATTATTGGCTTACTGCATCTGCTTAATGGTCAGTCCAAAACTGAAACATTTTTAGATGCTCATGTTTCTTCTCTGTGAGAGAGAGGGGAAAAAACCAAAAAGCGGCTATGAATGTAGCCTGTCTTTGTTTTTCAGGGGGCTGGAATGTGATGTTAGAGATGGGCTGTGCTGGTTGGCCAGTATGATGCGTTTAGTCTTGGCGCTATTTTTCTGTGGCTCTTGAGACTCAAGTAGATGATCAACTTTGCCTCAGTTTTCTTCCTTTGAGCTTGTTTGGTTGCTTTAGTGCACCTGTAGAGTAGTAATAATAGGTGAGGATACAGCAATCAGTATTTTCTTGTTGAGGTGTTTTTATATTACTGTGTTCAGATACTGCATTGATAACAAATATTTAGATAAGCAAATTCCACATTTACAGTAAGACCATCAGGAAAGTTCCTCAGTCTCATCACCCCTCCCTACCCTCTCAGTCATGGACATAAAGTAAACGTTTGGAAGGGAAACCTTTGATCACTTTCTTGTATGCCGTTACAAGATTCTTGTGAAGTAACACTGTAGGTGCTGAGCTGCTTTTGAAGTAGAACGCAGACAGTCCTTTGCACCCACCCAAAGTTTGAGATCACAAAGGAGATTCGCATACAGAATGTCAAGCAAAGAGCATTATTGGTCTCCTGACAGATGGTGGTTCAATGTTTGAAGTTGAAGGTCAGCTGAGACTTTTAAGAAGGAATTCTTGTTTGTATGTGACACAGTGTGCATTTAATTCATAAGACAATATTACAAATATCTTTACTGCTGTGAGCAGTAATAATTCCTAAAATAAAATAGTTGTTTCCTTTAGCTAAATATGTATCTGAAGTTTAGAAAGGTTAAATGAAATCCCAGTAGTCTATGGCAAGCTGTCAGTTTGACCTTTTTTTTGACAATGCAGAGGTAGTGGTAAAAGCTGTCAAGTCATTCTCGGCTAATTTTCATGCATATCATTTTTAATAATTCTTGATTTCCAGCAGGGACAATTGCCTCTCTCTTTTCCTCACTCAGTTACATCTTCCTTTCTTATTCTTGCTGTTTTTCTGAGACCTTAGCTCCTTTTCTTTAGCTGTTCCTTTTGAAAAATACTGGTTTTGATCCTTTTTCTTTATTTTATTATATATACAAATGTATTATGTCAGCTAGATGCTGTTCTTTTCATTTCTCTCTGCATCAGCATTTCTGTCACAGCTCTAAGACGAGGGAGGATGAATGTAATTTTAAAAAAATAAACTCCTTCCCCCTCCCTCCCCTCCCCAGACAATAAACAAAACCCCTCAGAACAACCATCAAAAAAAACCCAAATTCAGAAGACGCACAAAACTTCATTTCCCCCACAAGCGAAGGGAATTGTCTTAGTGGTGAGATCGTTTGGTCATGTGAAGAATAGTATAGACAGGTCCCTTGGTACTGTGACACTAATCCAGGGATTAACTGATACAGATTTACAAATAACTGGCTAAATGCTACTCTCTCATATTCAGGCAGCATTGAGGAGGAAGGTGTGACCTCACTGAACGGAATTGCCTCGTAGGATGGTGTTTCCATCCTCTGCTGTTACCAGTTCTGTGGGTGGATAGGTGTCTTCCAAAATTGATGTGTAGCCTAGTACCCGGGAAAGGCTTGGGTAAGAACAATGCTGTTTGCCTGTCTGCCATAGAATGTGACTTTAAATACAGCATGCAAGAATGAAAGAGTGAAAATAAGTTACTTCTAATGGTTTTGCCAAAATACCAAGCTATGTAAACTAACGTAATTTAAACCAAATTACCATTGTTGGGGTGTGTGTGGGTGTGTGTCTGTGCTGTGCTTTTGGGTGAGGTTTTTTGATTATTTTTGTTTGTTTGCTTTTAAAAAACTGCCTGTTGTTGAATGGATCGTAATATAGTAAGCTTTTAGAGTAATTTTAGCCTTTTTGCAAATTTAGCTAGCACAGCACTGGATAGTTTTGCTGCCAGTTGGGTTTCCTTAAACGAATGTTTAGCAACCAGACTACAGCATGCGTTGGTGAAGTTCTGAAACAGTGAAGACACTACGCCTTCAAAGGAATTATTTTATCAAGTCTGTCTTGGATCAGCATGAAATTTTTTTCAATGCTTCACATACTCGGTGGAAATGGTACCAGCTTATGTAAACTGCACAATTTCATTTATCTAAAACTCATGCTTTTCATAAAAAGGAATGTGTGCATAGTGAATGCAGAATTTGCTGTGGAGGTAAACTGTGACTAGTGGATTTACTGTCTGGGTAAAAAAAGTTAGCATTTGCTATACTGATCAGATGGCTGTAGTTTGTAGATTTTCTATATTAATGATGATAATAAGTGATTTATTGAAATTGGAAGTATTTTCAAATTTCTAGCCTTATAGCTTAAGGTTTTCCTGTTGTGTGGTTCTAAGTGGTGTTGAAGTCTGGGTTTTAGATAAAATGGTAAAACAATTTGCAAAACGTCTTCTTTTTACGATAGGGAAAAAACTGTTGGTCACATGGTCTGATATCATTCACCGATGATTGTTAACCTGATGTGTTAGTTTAAAAATACTTTTTGTTCATAAACTGAAAATGGTTGGTAATTTAAAGATACTATGATCACTTTAATGTAAAGAATTTGACATGGTTTGATTTTCTAGCTGCAAGAAACATACAGATGTGAGAAAGGTTATGCAGTTTGATCTTACCTTTCCAGAGTGCTCTCCACATGGGAGGAATACATAGCATGCATACAGGCAGAAGAAGAAAATCCAGCCTCATCGAGGCTTGCCTCATACATCTTGCTTTTTCAGAGCTTGATTCCTGTACTTAGCCAGCAAGAAACACTGGAAGACATGTGCCAGCAGGACTACAGTGTGGAGATAAAGGGTGTGTGCAGTTTATTACTCAGGTCTGTAGGGTTCACAGAGGATACATGTGCTCTGTTCCTGTGGGTTCCTTAAATTCAAACTTGATACAGAAATTGTTCTTGAAAGTGGTGCATTTCTGCTTGTTTTTTTTAAAAAAACAAACAAAAAACCCCCACAAAACCAAACAACTTCTATACTAGTGACTTAAGGAGTAGTCCCTTGCAATAAGAAGAAAATACAGCCTAACTAGAAAGCTACTTTCTGGTTTTATGATCATTTCTTAATGTTCACTATATGTAGGTCTGTATATTTTACTACCACGGACCACGTAAGCCTTCAGCCACCCTGCGCTGAGCTATCCTGAACGTAAAATGTAGGCACAACAGCATATATTAATATAAATAATAGTAGGACTTGGCACTAGGTTATTTTATGTTACTGCATTGTGTCATAGAACTCTTGGTGGGTGTTTGTAAAGAGGAGTGGTGCCACATGCTGCTCTGTGGTGGGTCGGTAGTACTCCTACAACGCGTCTCGCTGTTCACCTCATGAGACTTACGCTTGTGTTGCCACTTGGTATCTGTGCAAGGGGTTGGTAAAAGTGGTAGCAAACAACATTGTCCCTTAGGAAGTGATCCAGACTAGATGTTGGCACATCACTAAGCAGAATGGCGAATACTCATAGTGAATATAGCAGAATAGTGAATGCTTATATCCACAAGTGGTGGATGAGAGGGATGAGGAAAAAAATTTTCTTCTGAAATGGCTAACTTAATGGTGAGGAGTACTATGCTTTCAAAATATGAAGAAAATTATTTGAAGAGATATTTCCAGGCAGCAGAACTAATAGCTGAGTTTTCTCTATGCTTGCAGAGATACAGTGGATACATATGGATGTGTGTTAGTGTTAATGTAAAAGCAATTCCTGTTGGAAATTGTGAATCTTTTGAAGCCACTAGCTGCATGTACAAAAAGAAGGCCAAATGCAGTCCTATAATAGGTTTTTCAAGAGCATAAACATTCAGAAATACTTGTAAGGATATGAGCAAACCTTGGAACATTTCATAGAAATAGGGGACCACCATCTGTTTGGAAGAACATTAAATAGGTACTAACAATCATACATAGTTCACTGATGTTTCCTTAAGCAGAGATTGTGAAGATGTTTCTTACCTGTTGCCCATGGACAGACGCACCAGTTTTCTTTTTCTGCTTAAAGCTTACTGGAAGTATCTGATAGCACACAGAGATAAGGTGTTCAACCATAAGAAGAATTAATTGGTTTACACTGAGGGATAAAATAATTGAAGAAAATGCAAATTCTGGGTTTAGTATTGTTATTTTATAGGGCTAGGCAGAAAGAAATGTCTCTACCATAGTGAAGGTTGACTATACTTTCCCTTTGCTGAGACCAAAGATAGAGAGGAAGAGTAATAGACAACTACAGGACTTTGTGTGCTTGAAAAGAAAATGACTGGCAGGGATGAAGGCCTAAGAACCTGTTCATTACCAATTTTCTCAGTCTTAAAACATGACTGCACATTATAGAATTAAGATTGGAAACATCATTGTTATAGTGACATTCTGCTAATCTGAGGCATAGTTCAAAATTAAAAACAATGCCAAAAAAAAAAAAGATGCCAGGGATGGAAAGCCTTTTTGCTGCACTAACACACATTCTCTGGGTCATTTGAGTTTAACAAGTGATTGGTGATGTGGTGGTGGTAATTTTTAAGTGTTTTGGACCTTTGCTAAATAGTAAGAGGATAATAAGCCAGGAGGACATGAAGTACATTTTGGCATGTAAAGCCATGCAAGACATGAACATGAAGTGATGATTTAATGATACCTGTCTGAGCTAGCTGTAAACGCTGACCTATGATATTGCAGTTTGAGCACAGCCTTTGATCTTGGCTGGGAGAAAGTCTTCCAAGGACATACTGGGTTCCAGGTCCCAGGACACTGTTGAAGGCTTGAGTGTATTTTATGTTAAGCATTCATGACAGTACACATCAGCACAGAGCTCAGTGCCAGGTATGTTGAACAAGCACAGTGTGCTGGCACAGTAGTCCCCTCAGTAAGGGAGGGGAAGAGGGATCCCATCAGCTAAACAGCATCAGAATCGCCACTGTTCTGGGACATTACAAAGCAGCAGTACACTCAGAGTGGCATTCAGAAATACCCTGAGCCTCCTAGCCAAGAAGGTTCTGGTAAGGATCAGCTGCTATTTACCTTTAAGAAGTTATGTCCTGGCTGTTTAAGATGCATGACAATATAGTTACTCTTTTTGACACAGTAGAACATCAACAGTTAAAGACCAAGTTTTCCAATCAAAGATATGCATTACTTTGAAGGGAAAGATCTACTTCAGAAGGTATAGGAACATTCTGAATAGCAACAGTGGGTATGAGATTTCAACAGTATATGAAGACTGTTTGACATAACCATCTTCCTGCAGAGGACAAGAACTGCCTGAGAACAATACATTTTAATGCTGTTTTGTCATCATTAACTTTGCAGTAACTTTTAAACTTTTTTCCTTGCTGCCCTACCTGTTGATACTGATGTGACACCCAGAATGGTTTTCACTTGAGTGTAAGCAAGCAAATGCCTCTAAAAGATTCCTCTTCTGATGAAGCTTTCATAAGTATAATTCACCCTTATGTTGCCTGTCCACATCCACCTGAGCTACTTTAGTCCTAGCAGCCTGATCGACCTGCTGGTTGATGTTCTTCAGTGGCCTGACTTCTAGGTACATGACAGCCTCTTCCGAGGCAGATTGAACTCCCTCATAAGCTGCTAGTATCAATTTTTTGGTTGGAGTATAGCAGGCCTTGAATCCTCTGTATCCCTGGCTCCAAGATCTTAAGGGTCAACACTGAGTCTTCCCTGGTTCTTTCTGCCAGAGAGTCCAGGTAGGGCCATTCTTCCTGGCTGCTTTGTAGAGTGTTTGTCCTGGCTGGACTGGCCCAAGGGCTACTGTATGAACTATCTCCTATTTAATTTGTTCAAAGTCGTCTTGTTGTTCAGGGCCTCACTTGAAATTTTTCTTCTTTGTGGTCACTTGATAGAGGGGACTTAGAATCATATTAAAATTTGGAATATGCATCCTCCAGCAACACACAGTGCCTAGGAGATGCTTGTGTTACTATTTTGCTCGTTAGTGGGAACATAGCTGTTACTTTATTGATTGCATCTATTGGGATCTGATGAAGTCCCTCTTGCCATTTTATTCCTAAGAACTGGATTTCTCATACAGGTCCCTTGACCTTACTTTGTTTTATGGCAAAACCAGCTTTCAGCA
>NW_010274755.1:0-836 GCF_000690775.1 Eurypyga helias | reverse complement strand
TCTTCCTCCCCTTCCTAAAAACTTCATCAGCTGTGTCGCCCCATATGATGGTGTCATCAATGTATTACAGATGTTCTGGAGCTGCACCCTGTTCCAGTGTGGTCTGGATCAGCCCATGGCAAATGATAGGGCTGTGCTTCCAGCCCTAGGGCAGTTGATTCCAGGTGGCCTGCACTTAGCAATGTTAATCGTGGCATACCACCTGGCTGCCTGTGACTCCAGTGTGTATTGGAGTTCTAGCATGCCCAGCATGGCAGCACTCAGCTGCATCGTGATTTAATTCAGGCCACAAGAGCTCACTGTTGATCTCTACTCTCCATGGTGGTCCACTTGCCTGGGTGATGTATAACATCTTTCTGGAAGGGGTACCTTTCCTTCACGCCTGACATATGTCACCTCCACAGGTGAGGGCTTGTGTCTTGTTTCCAAATGCCTTGACAATGCCCCCTTCACAAGACAGGAATCCCAGCTGCCTGGCTTCCATACTGGCTCTGTTATGCCAGTCTTGGAGTAGCCAGGTGATAATGTGCTCACCTGGATGGCAGCGGAAATCCTTTCGCATGTCTGACGGCTCACTCAGGGGTAGGGATTGTGTGATTATCTCTGGTTCTGCCTCTTCCTTCTGCTACCATCAATACCCTGCTTCACTGTCATCTCCCACTAAGCAAACTGATGTTTCTGTGTGTTTCTTATGTATGGGCGTGACTGATACCAGCGCAGGTCGGTTCTCTGGTTTGGCCACAGTGCCTGTCGCTGGGGTTTGAGTAGCTGCTGTTTGTCACAGGGGTTGGAATAGCCACAGCAGTGCTTGTCTATCCATCATAATTGAAAAGTCA
>NW_010274754.1:0-329 GCF_000690775.1 Eurypyga helias | reverse complement strand
TTCATGATAAATAGTTCTAGGAAGTCATTGGCATATGCCACGCCCTGGACTCCTCCTCTCTGCGCCTTCGTAGTTGACTCGGGTGGTCATTTTAGGTGGTCGTGGGGATGAAGGCTGCAGGTCTTCGTCACAGTGTACTTTTCACCTCTCGCTCAAAACTGCTGTTGGCTGAGTTCCAAACCACAAGGCCAGCTCTAGCCAGCTGGTTGCCTCTCCCAAGTGATAAGAGTCCAGACGGCTCCCTCTTTCAGACAGTAAGTCCCCGTTATCAGTGCCCTCCCCAGAGCCGAGCTGATGCTGCAACCTTGTTATCTATATTTGAGCTCACA
>NW_010274753.1:1122-1439 GCF_000690775.1 Eurypyga helias | reverse complement strand
CAGCCCTGCTGCTCTCCCTGCCTCCGGAGCTGTCAGCCTCAGCCCTGCTGCTCTCCCTGCCTCTGGAGCTGCCAGCCTCAGCCCTGCTCCTCTCCCTGCCTCCGGAGCCCCGGAGCTGCCAGCCTTGGCCCTGCTTCTCTCCCTGCCTGCCCTGGCAGGGCCGGGGCTGTGGGTGGACAGTCAAAACCTGAACAGTGGATGCTCTCCCCTCAGACCCTGAGAGCTGCGGGTCCTCCCCATCCTCCTCCTCTCCCAGTCCCGCCACGTGCCCTTGGCAGCGGCACTGGCGTGAGGACCCCGTGTTTGCAGGGCCCTTG
>NW_010274753.1:346-948 GCF_000690775.1 Eurypyga helias | reverse complement strand
CAGGGACATCCAGCCACAATCTGGCCAGGCCTGTTCCCTGCCGGGGCAGGAGGAGAAGCTGTCCCCACCGGGGTGTTGCTCTGTCCCTCCCTGCGGGCAGGAAGGTGCTGGGCCAGGCCAGTAGCAAAGCAAAGGCCAAAGCCACCCTCAGCCTGGCACTGGGGTGGGGACCGAGGGCACTGGGGGCCCTGGGGGAGCAGGAAGGGTGGGTATGGCCGGCCCCCTGAGCTCGGGGCTGGAGGAGGATGGAGCTGTGCCATCCCAGCAGCGTTCGCTGGGGCTGAGCGACGGCCAGGGTGCTGCTGCCAGCCTGGGTGCCACCCGCCTCTCTGCAGATGTCACTGGGGTGTCCCCTGCGTGCCGAGGGCACTGCCGCAGAGACACAGTGGGAAGGGGGGAGGCAGGTGAGGCTCATTGCATTGGGCCACTGTGCCAAGCTCGCAGCCCAAAACAGCCTGGATGCGTGCCGTGGGACGGGGCTGTGCAGGGGGAGGGACGTGCCCCAGTGTCCCTCCAGCCCCCCCGCCTCTTCCCTGGGGCTGCCCAAAGAGCAGAGAAGCCAGGACACACTCCACCGTCAAGGGTGCTGCTCCCAGGCGCTG
>NW_010274753.1:0-219 GCF_000690775.1 Eurypyga helias | reverse complement strand
GTGGGGGACATGCCTGCCCCATCCCGTGGCACTGGGACCGTTCACTGTACGGGAGGGGGCTGTGCCCCACGGCTCCTGGGGTTTGGCCCCTGCGGTGACGGAACCAGGGACGAGCCAGGTGCTTTCTAGAAAACGTTTTACTGTCCATTGCAATATATTAATTGATGATGCATATTTTGATAAAACAATTAAAAAACCTCACTTGCTTGGAAGGAGGCG
>NW_010274752.1:3770-8620 GCF_000690775.1 Eurypyga helias | reverse complement strand
GGTATATATAGTAAAAGAATTCCATTGGCAGAGCTTTTACCCACTGAATTATTCTTGGAAAAGAAGAATAATATTTTTACTGGATTTGATCCTCCACCCCGACAAGAAATTAAATGCATTTCAAGAAATGGAGTCACCACTATGATGAAAGCTGAATTACAGTGAATACTCACAGAGAGAGTGAATGTGTACCTATGGATCCACAAAAAAACAAGTGCACTGAAATATCCATGTGCAAACTCTTCTTTTCAGCTCACTACTCTGTGCACAGCCCACTCTCCCTAGCCACAACCTCTAACAAGATGCTTTAATATTCACATGAAAAATTGATCTGATCCAGGAAAATTAGAGCAATTCACTTCAATTCCTTGTCTTAGCTTCACAGATGCTGGCCTCGAATACACATGTTCCAGCTCTAAAAATATCCTGCCTTAAAAATATAGATGAACAGTGCATTCACCTAGAATTTAAGCAGTGGTCTTGGTTATTTAGTTCCCAGAAAAAATTCCCTTTGTGATATTATTTTAACAAACACATATAACTCTTGCTACTGTCAGTAATGGAGTAGGTGTACAGTTATATCTAGATGAGTGGGTTTGTGGTTTGTTCAGCCTGGGATGTTCAGAAGCAGAACAAAAGATCCCTGAGAAGCTTTCTAAGAGGGTGCACAGTCTCATCTTCTTGGCAGATTGTTTGCTGCATAGCTTTTTGCACTCTTGATATCCAGAGTACAGATTCTTATTCCGCATAAACCAGTATTTCTCCAGCAAAACTACATTGATTTGAAGTCCTATACATCAGCCCACTGTAAACTCTCTCATGCATCCTGGTGTATATAAAATGAGTCATGGCTAATACTGGGTTTGGGAACCACTCTTCCAGGCCAGCATCCTCCTGCTGCCTTTGGAAATTGCTCTGGGATGTTCTCAGGACAGAATCCTGAATCCCATTTCCAAGGATCACGTCACCTCGAAGAACAGAGAAATTTGTTATTTGTCTAGTTACCCATAAACATTACCCAGATAATCACAAAAAAAAACCAAAACAAAAAAAACCCCACCACACTAGAATGTTTAAGTAAGGAGAATATAAGAATTTATCTATTTTATTGTAGGTACTAGTAACAAGTAACTATGTTTATTACTATTGTACAAGAGTTGGTGACAAAACATGTTTGTAGCAGCTTACACTTTTAATAAACACCATGAAGTTTCTCTCTCCCTCTCACACCCAGGTATCAACCTGTCAAGTTGTCTACACAATTTCATGGGCAAGATCCAGCCCTTCAAGGAAATCAACATCCTTCAAACTGCTTCAAGGAAAAGCAAAATGCTGCAAGACTCTCTTGAAATCTGTGAGGTTCCAGAGGTGAAGCTGGTGTGCAAGGACCACAAGATTTGCTTCCAAGGCCCTTTCTGTATTTCACACCACTAACTTTGCAAGCCTTGCCTTTTCTTTACCTCTGGATCCCACTCTCTCCTTCTTCTTCCTGATTCTCTTTTTTTTTTTTTTTTTAATAAGGTGAGTCTGCCATGGTCAGCTTGGGCCAACCCCAAGACACCATGACCCTTCAGCTTCACCATTTCTCTAAGACCACCAACAGAAACATGAGACAGTATGGCTCTATTCTTTGGCCTCCAGATGTATATGTCCAGTGAGTGAAAACGCATGTGAGTCAGAGAAGTACTTTGGGTGGTGAGAATGATCCAAGTGGAAGCTCCCTTTCCAACTGCAGTCTTTACTGCACAAGACACTTACTCATGTGGGATAAAGCCAGGGATGTTCTGCAAACATCAGAGAGTTGAAGAACAATCTTTTTCCTTCAGGATTATTTTCTTCCTTCTCTGGAGAAGATCATATACCAATGCTGCTCTGGCTAGGATGTTGGTCTGATTTTATCAGTCTCTGGAGTCTGAGTTGGGAGGTCAGCCAGTTGTAGAGTTTTCATATTGGGGTCCAGCAGTGTTTACCACTTTCTGTATGTGGAGCCTCTTAAGCTAAGTAGTTGACGTGAAGCACCTTGGGCGCAGATGCTTCTTGTGTTTTTCATGGATTCTCCACACAAGCCCTTTCTCTTGCTAGGTGGCTGATTTCAGAGCCTTTCCACAACACACAGAGACAGAGCTGCCCACTTCTGGATGACCACTGCATATTGATGTGCTGTGAATTTCATAGAATCATAGAATGGTTTGGGTTGGAAGGGACCTTAAAGATCTAGTTCCAACCCCCCCTGCCATGGGCAGTGACACCTTCCACTAGACCAGGTTGCTCAAAGCCTCGTCCAGCCTGGCCTTGAACACTTCCAGGGATGGGGCATCCACAGCTTCTCTGGGCAACCTGTTCCAGTGCTTCCCCACCCTCTCCATGAAGAACTTCTTCCTAACGTCTAATCTAAACCTCTCTGCTTTCAATTTAAACCCATTCCACCTTGTCCTGTCACTACAGCCCCTTGCAAGAAGTCCCCTCCCAGCTTCCTTGTAGGCCCAAGAATTTCATTCTTTGGGAGCTGGTTCACACATAAAGGGAGTGAGGATGGCCAAGAAAGGTTGAGAAGACAGTTTACTTCCATAGCTGATTATCAAGCCAGATCTATGAATCTGACCACTGTCTCAAAGGTCTGACTCATGAACTTTTCCTTTCCTATTAAGCAAGGGTCAGATCTCATTCCTGAGGTAGGACAGCCTCGTGGTGACAGGTACATGTTGCCCAAAGGCCTGGTAGCGTGTTCTTGCAGCAGTCTTACAGTTGTCTTGAAGGACTTGCAACGCAGAGGGAAAACCGTCACTGATGTGGGCAGCCGAGTCAGCAGCTAACTGCCTGCAGGGCTGCTGTTGCTAAATGACCCTCAGCTTTTCTCTGCCTGACCAGAACGAGGCATGCTGGCCATGGGAACACAATGCAGGCAAATGCCTGTGTGGGAGAGCATGCAACATAAGCCTGCTGCAGGCAAGAACAAAACTTGAACCAGTTGGACATCCCTTCCCAGCCCCTCCACCCTGAGTGGTGCACTACTATGACCAGCCACAATATTGCCTCTGTCCTGCTTCCTGTAGCAAAAAAAGCAAGTCAGAAAATCCCATCTGACACATCACAGTGGCCACAGACCAGGAAAGAGTCTCTACTGCTTATCTGCACATGCTACTGTTTTATCTTCAGAGCAACAAGAACAGAAATTAGTTATGGGTATCCCAATGTGACTTGTAAGTCAAATCCCCAGTAACAGAGGGTATACAAAGGTTTGATTTCTGGTGCTGAGAAAAAGAGCACAATACTGACTCTACTGTGCTTTGGGAAGCAGTAACACAGAGGAATGAACAGTTCTTCTCCACCGGCCTTGGACACACAGCAACAGTACAGAGGCATAATAATCAATACCAGTTGTGGCAAGACTGAAAAAGAGAACTGTGATGAGGCCTGAAAAAATGTTGTGTCTTTCTGGACATGTGTCGGCAAGTATATTTCTTGTTCTCTGGCTGTCAGCTGTTGGAGAGTCTTTCTTACCAAACAGCAATGACGCAGCTTCTGAGAAACCAGATAGTTGGGCAATAAGTCTTGATGTTGCATGAGCCCCTGGTGAACAGAGAGCTGGAAAATAAGGAAGTAAGCTGCAGGCCTTGAGCATTCCATGCTGACTATCTGGCACCTGCAAATACTCATGGGGGCTAGTGAGAATAAATAACATTGCATTGACCTTGATGATGTGAGATGAACTCTGAGTGTCTATCATGAAATAATTCCTGCACTACTACCGATAAAACAGGAGGAAAGGCTGAGGGGATAAAAATGATTCTACTAATGGAGGACCTCAGGTCTGAATTACAGACAGGAATGGTTAGAGTTCTGGACTAGGCCACGAATGTGGAGACTGCAGTTGTCAGCCACAGTGGTCAACATCCTACTTCTTAAAAATTGAAGCCTCTGCCTTTGCCCAAATCGTGAGCAACTGTCGAGTCTTTGAGACCAAGGAGAGAACCAGTCATATGCCCATCAGATTCCACCACATCCAAAGAATACACAAAGCTGTTCTCACCCTTACACTTCAACTGTCTATTTCTTCATTTTTAATGACAAGGGAAATTCTCACTTTAACTAAAATTCATGCAACATGCTGAAGAGCCAAATCCCCAGTATCAGATCCACTTAACTCCTCTGGTCAGAAGGCTATCTGGCATTGCAGCCCAAGACAGTGCTGAACATGCAAAGATGAATCTATGTGGTTCAAATTGCAATTATCTTTTTAATTTCGATTTCTGACATGTCAGTACAGCTGCTGTTACTACTGCGGAAGAGCTGCTCAGGGCCCTTGTGTATCTGAGACCCACAGCGTTCTCTGCACTGGTGAGCTGCCAGAGTTCTCTGCACAGCTGCAGGAGACAGGTCTTTCACAATGATGGTCTGTGCGTCTCTTCACAAAATTAAAAATAGGACATTTTTTCTTACTGACAATTGAATGACATCAGTCCTGTGTACTGAAGCAAATGGAAGATGTTAAAGGGTGTTCAGGACACAGGATTCATTTACAACCTTTGGGACTAGTTTGTGTTGCCCTGAATGGGTTCAGTCCTCCCACTTAAAATTCTAGTTCCTCAGTAACCTCTAGGTTCTAACCAGGGTGAGGTGGTCTTCTTCAGAGAGTTAGTCAACAATTGAATGACATCAGTCCTGTGTACTGAAGCAAATGGAAGATGTTAAAGGGTGTTCAGGACACAGGATTCATTTACAACCTTTGGGACTAGTTTGTGTTGCCCTGAATGGGTTCAGTCCTCCCACTTAAAATTCTAGTTCCTCAGTAACCTCTAGGTTCTAACCAGGGTGAGGTGGTCTTCTTCAGAGAGTTAGTCACTTTAGTT
>NW_010274752.1:0-3756 GCF_000690775.1 Eurypyga helias | reverse complement strand
CTTGCTGAGTCCAAAAAAAAATGTATATCAGAAGAATTTTCTTTTAAAGGCAGAAGCCTGATCTTTAAAGTATGTTTTTCCATAAGCTGCGGAGTCTATCTACATAAAGTGAACACAAGCTCTATCCTCCTCTGTAGTTTGTAGTGCACCAGGTACAGTTTCACACATGAAAATCATTATACAAGGTTGAACAATGTACCCATTTTAGCGTGTTGCATGTTTTAAATACAGGCTTTATTTTCCAACTCAGTGTTTCTTTGACAGAGACTGTGATGGACTATGAACTCCCAATGAGTTCATAGTCCAATGTTCTCCTCTCTGTGAAATAAAGGGACACATATTACCCCTACCAAAAAAAAAAAAAAAAAAAAACAACACCAAAAAAAAAAACCTTGAAAGTCATTAGTTATTTGGTTATTATTTAACTGTTATTAATTATCAATTAACATTCATATATTTTTCTTATATTCACAATAAAAATGGCATAAGAAATGTAAAAGCTGTCTACAGCACAAGTTTTCAACTCCTGTACTACAGTCCTACAAAAACCAAATTGTAAACCAAAAAAAAGTATTAAATCTCACCAGATGAAAATGCAGGCAGGCGCATTAGTGTGTTTATAAGCTTGAGATTATTAAAAAGGTGTATGTCATTTATAAAAGTTTATAAATATTCTCTCCATATTCTTAACAAAAATAAATCCTGTGATTGAGCCAAACACTTGTAGGACTGCGTCATTTACCCATAATAGATATGGTTTAATCTGGTCAAGCAAAGAAAGGGTTCCGGTGATCTCCAGCAGAATGTTAAAAGAATTCCCTTTAAAAGTAATTGCAAAGGGAGCAGAAGGCAGGCAAGTGGGAAGACCTTGGAATGAACTGGTAGAGTCCACAGATGCCAAGAAAAGTGACTTCAACATTGATTACTAACAAAAATAACAGACCAATCAAGAGGAGAATTTCAAAGACACACTCAACAGTGAGTCTAGATTTTTAGACTGTATCGATTTTTTGATACATTCAAAATTTGCCCTTGCAAAGCCAGGTGGCTAACCTAAGAGAAAACTAAGAAGTATGTGGAACTTCATCCTCCAGTTGCTTTCTTCTTCTGGTGACCCAACAATAAGCTCCAAAGGCATCTACTCATGCAAAGGTCTCATGAGAAGCTATAATTACGGTAGTTGCTGATCCAGGAAGCAACACTTTCAAACTCACTACTTCATCGACTTGCAGGTGGCTATTGACCCCATTTAGGAAAGGCAGTACTAGAAGACCTTGGAGGGATGGAAGTGTAAACCTGACTCTGTTTTCCTGACCTGTCTACTACAGTTACCTGCGTGTATAGGTATATCAAACAAAGAGAGGACTTGGTGTCCTTCTCAAGGCCAGTCAATGCAACTGGGTTTTGTACCGTGCCATTACTGACACTAAGACTTTCCTAAGGTTACCCAATTCTTCTAGTTTTGATGAGAAAATCCCACCCAGGATTTGCAGCACCCCTTCAAAAACGCTTTCTCAAAATCAAAAACGCTTTCTCATTTCTTGAAAAAAACCTGTCATTTTCACACGTGTTACCCCTGAAATATCTCCTTGGAACTTTTCCATTCACATGAGCACACTGATTGCCAGCAAACAGAACGTGTCTAAAGGAAACTTCAGCCTTTTGGTCACCAACACCCTGAGGGTTACGTTTTGAATTACTGTCTCAGCTGGACTAGGGACCAGCTATACTCTAGAAAGAGCACTAGCCAGAGCTCCAGAAGGAAGAATACCAAGCACCTTGATTTCAGGCATAAAGAAACATTGTCAGCTTACAAGAGGTACAGTCCTCAGCTACACCGCCAAAGGATCAGAGCAAGGACCTAAGGTCCCATCCGGCTGTAATGCCCGTTATGCTCTGCTCTGCCGACTGCCCTGTCAATCAGAAGTACACATGGGATGGTCTACCACCTACCAATTTTATCAAATTTATTAACACTCATGTTTGAACTTGCTGCTGAACATATCTCAGGTATATTCTTTAGCCCTGACCTTCTCTCAGGCTGAGATGGAGGTCAAGAAACAGACTTCAGCAGAAGTCAAGGCTGACATTGTGAACAAGACATTGACAAGAAAGGGAGACAGATTTGTTTCCTCAGTCTCTTCTCTTCATATCTTCTGGTCCCTGGGTTCTTCATCGATTACTAGTAGCGTGTTGTATTTACGTTTTATCTCTTGTAGGGAAGTAAAAAACATGTAAATTAAAACTTCCTTAGCGATTTGGCTGCTCATCACACAAATACTGCATACTTGCTTTCATTTTCATCTGGTACATACTGTATGTTTTTTTGACTTGTCAAGCAGTTTTATAGAGCTCACTGTAGAAAATGCTAGTGCAGTTTTGCAGAACTGTGAAGCATCAAGTATGCCTGTAACATGTTGGCAGTGCTACCCATGCTATTAAGAATCTTTTCTTGGTGTGTCAAATTATGGCTGCAGTGATCTGTGGGAATACTGGAGCTTTCCCTAGCAGGTCATGAAATGAGTCATCAGGAAGGAACAGTCTTGAATGAATTTGTGGTTTACATGGATCACATGCTAAGGGGTTAAGTAGTCTCACTGAATACATTTTCACATCCTAAGAAAAAGCAAGGATAACATTTTGGTAATTGTGTTAGCCACAGGCATGATTTCCCTTGGATTCAGCCTCATCTGTATTCCCCCTTTCTTACTGAACAGATCCTGTTCTTTCCTGGCAGAAAGTATATATCTAATCTACTGTCTGTGATACATCTAAAGATAATGCCTCTTCTGTCACACCTGAGGCAGTTAGCCGAAGAGCCCCATGATCCCTGTGCTTCACACGGTCAGACCCCACTCACAAGCAGCACCGTCATTTCTCTCTTGCCTCGTAAATCTCTGCATCAAGTAAGAGCTAGGATGCAGCAACATCCAGTCACAGGGTAGGAGAAAATCTAGGACTGCAATGCATTTAGGGACTGTGTCTGCTTTGTTTCCTCTAACAGTGTCCCTCTTAGACAAGAGTCAGAAAAAAAATCCTTTCTTTAGGCCTCATGGAACCCTGCCTAATTTTTCCAACAGCTCAAAGCACGCAAACATATAGATTGTATAAAGCAGCCCAGCCTTCTTATAACATGAGGAGGCAGAACACAGCAGCCTTGTCACCTTCAAGAGAACACCACTTCGGAGAAGGAGTCTGTTTTCCCCCCATCATGCTTTCCATGCATCAGGGTCATACCTAGTTACCAATCTCTATAATCAATGCCATGCTGATTATCAGACATATTACAGATGATGTGTCACAGACTGCTTTGACAAAGGAATAGTCCCTTGCTTTTAGCATCTCATTTTCTAGTTTATTTACAACACACCAAGGAATGGTTTTCTGAATGCCTAGCCCTATCAGCCCTCCACACAGGAGAAGGAGTGGCAGCAGATACCCAGAATCACACAGGTGTGATACCACTGATAAGAGCAACATTGCTAGTGGTCAAAAAATGGAATACAGGCAGGCATTTCCAAAAGCTGAAGACTGCCTAATGATAAATTATTTTATTTATAAATTCTGAAATTTATAAATTTCATAGAAGGTTGTGGGTACTGATGGCATGGACATCAATGAAGCATCCAAAGACCCATTTCTCTATCTCAGTGCCATGGCTAGCTACTAAAGCACTGCTGTGGGCAACTGAAACCAATGAACCACAGACTGAGTGAGTGCATGTTTGTGTATGCACAGCTTTAGCTAACAAAAATT
>NW_010274751.1:0-14445 GCF_000690775.1 Eurypyga helias | reverse complement strand
TCACTGACAAACAGCACTGGTCCCAGTTTCGTAGTCTCATTCTCCGGTAGTTGGGAAGACTGCTGATCTAACTGCTGAACTCAAGCAAAAATTTTAGTTTGTGTGTAACCAAAATAATTTGGTTCAGGTTAGACTGAGAGATGCCCAGTTTTGTCCTTCGAGAGCTCCACTGTTTATTTGAAGGAAGATATGGTGTTGCATAGGAATATTTCTTCAACAAGAACCTTCTCTCCTTACTGATGCTGAAAAGGCCTGGGCATTTGATTTAACAGCTCCATACCGGTACTCCAGGCCCTGGGTTATCTCTCCAGGAGTGTGTGTCTGTGTGGGACAAGTCTATTTTGTGCCTCCAGGCTACCAAATCAGCTTGTTTCTCCTGCTGTAGCAATCATACGGCAAGGGAAGGGGAGGGAGGGGGAAGGTTAAGGTCTAGTTCTGATTCATCACTTTTATTGAACTTAAATTCTTTTGTTTTAATGCACACTTGATTGAGCCAGCATTTATTGAAACAGTTATGGTTTGTAGGAAAGAGAGACAGTTGAAGAAAGAACAAATGAATCTAATGTAAATCAAATACTTAATGCTTTTATAGAAACTACAAAGCCTTAAATGTGTATTCTTAATGGTAATTTTACAAAACTCCACTAGGCATCTTCAAATGGAGGTGTGACAGTGATTGTTTCAGTCTGGAGATGGCTTTCCTTTCACATGCTAATCATCTGCTCATGGTGATATTTCTCAGCGTAGTTGCAGTCAGCGAATTGAATAATTTATGGAATGAATTTTGTTGTAAATTTATTGTGTCACAAGCAGGTTGTAATTTCACTAACAGTACACTTAAGTTATTAAGTAAAAAAAAAAATGTGGTTGATAGGATCGTGCATTTGGAGGTTCTCTTGCTCCCTCCCCAACTAGTTCTCATCTTATATATTTTCAAACAGAGTATTTACCTAATTTTTATTCAGAATCTGATCTGAGAAAGAGAGGGCATTAACATAAATGGGTTTGCATTTGCACACTATTGTTGAATCTGGTAGTCGTAAACAAATTACAGAAGATTTTATATAGACAGAAATAGCATTAAAATGGCATAGCTCCATTGCAGTGCTGCCTTCGTTCTCTATTTGTTTCTGAGTAATTGTCCTCAGCTTACAAGTGATGAAGTGTTGAAGTTACAGGCAAATCTGCAGAGAGGAGCGGTGCCTCTTGCTTCTTCTCCAGCTTTGGTGTTAAGATAATTGGGAATCATTGCTCGGAAGTTGTTTCTGGCCTGAGAAGTACAGGCAGGGCGGGGAAGGAAGTCACGCATCCCCTGTGCCCACTGGTGAGGGCTTGGACCAGCAGCAGCTTGGACCAGCAGCTTGGACCCAGCAGCAGGGGATGCTTGGCCAAACCGATTTTAGTCTTTGCGTATTTCCTTACGCCGGAAATGCCCCTATTTCCCATGGGCTGTACCTCTATTTTCTATCTTCACTGACAGCATCTGCATGCTACTCGTGGTGGTGTTTCTTTGGATGCAAGTTAAACAAGCTTATGGTCTCACACATCACAGTGCTCTCAGAGTTAAAGTAGGACATGAGGAAATAATACCGTCTCTAGGATTTTATGTCAGGAATGGGAAGCATTCATCAGACTCTCTCTATTTGCTGCTGTACCCCAGTTATTTCCCAACACTTTTGTTGTCTGTTTTGTTTTCAGCTTTCCTCCGCGAGGGCTCCTCGAGCTCAAGGTCCTGTGTTTGCATGTTGGTTGGATAGTTTGTCTCAGGTGTTGGGTGGTGTTTGCAGGAGCAATGTAATTTTTACCATTGCATGGTACTTCTGAGCCTCTGTGGGAGGCCTGGAGAGGTTTGTCGGTGCCACTTCTGGAGAGTTATTCTACCACCTCAAAATGCCTCTTTTGTAATTTTAAAACAGCTGTTGAAACTGTATTTAGTTGCTAGTTTTTAGTCATTGACATCATGGGTAAAGGCCTGCTTTTACCCTTTTTTTTTTTTTTTTGTATATTCTTATACTTCCAGTTTTTTGCACCACCGTAGCTATTTTAAAAGCCTGCTTGTCTTCCAGGTATTTTAGTTTGTCCAGCCTCCTGTCTCTTCTCTGCTTTCCCTTGGAGATACTGAAAGGAGTTAACTGTGCCATTACATTTTTCACATCTGCTTTCACGTGCAGTAATGGAAGGTGACAACCCAATTCAATGGCTACTGAATGGCCAGGGACCCCTCGTGCATCCCAGTGCTCCCAGCAGGCCTTCAGCAGCTGGAAGGCTCATGGAGCTGGAGCTCGTTGTGATATGTAAATACCACAAAAGGCAGAAGTGTTGTGGTTGTTTATTTAATTGTTTAAATATGCCAATGTTAATACATATAATTACACGGTATAAACACATTTAATTACTTAAATGAGCTAAATATTTTTGCATCTTAGTCTGAAATTGCAATCAAAAGTTCTCAGTGGGTGGCATGTTTAGAAAAGATTTTTTTTCTCTGACGGATGCCTCTAAACATTCCCTCTTTTCTAGCAGGAACAGAGGTGACATAAGGCACAAAATCCAGAGGACCACAACCACACAATTTAAAAAACATGCAAAAAATAGGTTTCCCTGGCTCACTCAGGTTTTAATGTTGAAACTGGCTGTATAGTAGGTGAAACAAATGGGTGCGCTACTCTCCTCCCTGAAACTGTAGTCACTTAGAGCATGTGAGGACTGTGTACAATATTTTATTTGCTTTTTCTAGTGGGCAACACAGGGGAGTAGTGAGCTAGTGGTGCCGGTACCAGGCTGGAGAGCAGGACTGGGCGCATCCTCGGTGGCTATGCTGGGAAAGCCTCGCAGACCCTTGTCTTCAGCTTTCCCCATGCGTGTGCTAGGCTTCGGCTGGAAGTAACCCAAATAAATCCCTCTTTGTAAAGCACTCCTCACCATGTTAAATACTGGACCGGTCGATTAAATTACAATGGATTTGTCACAGTCATGTTTTGGGACTAGGAGTACAGACTTCATTGAAATCTCTTGGACTTTGGTTTCATCAGGTTGCCTATCTGCAGCTACTTTTTCCTGCTACTGTAAATTGCAGTTAAAATTGAGAAAGCATGTCTACGTTTCATTCCTCAGATGAAATTCCTCTTAGAAGCACTGTATGGTAATTATGGTTGTGCGTGTTAAATTTTTAATTTGATTTTCATTTGTCTATTCAATTGATATAATTGATGTGCATCCTTTCTCCCTCAGGATACAGGTTAATAACCTACTAACCTCGGAATGAAGGAATGATAAAAGGATACCACACTAGGGTTTAAGGGACCATTTATAATATATGTTTTTAACTCTAGCCTTATTTTTTGTCCTTTGTAGCCTTCAGCATTTTGTACTTCCATACCCTTGACAGGCATAAAAAACATTAATTATCTTAACTTTAATGGAAAGAACTATTCATACTGGACCTACAAGGAGGCTAATTATATTACCATTTGTGACTAAGTTACAAAACAAAAGAGAAAAATAAGTTTTATGAATAGAATCAATTTCTGTTCATTGCCTGAACAGGTACTTCTTGGTTGCTTCTGTTTTTGCACTTGTTCAAACTGCAGAGCGGGCTTGCCAAACAAGTAGTGCTTATAATCTTCAAAAGATGATGAAGGTGGGTGAAAGAAATATTTAGATAACATCAAGGCATTTGCTAAGTGGAGGATCATCAGATAATGGTGGAACAGGATTAAGTGCAAAGGTATCTGGGTTAGGGTAAAATATTTTGCAGATTTATTCTCAGTGCCTATTTTTCTTAAGCGAAACAAGTCCTTTCCCGTGGTATTGCGTTAAGGATAATTGCGGTTACAGATCATCATCCAAAGTAAAACTTCCTACTACAGCTGGAGCTGTTTTGCCAACTCCAGACCCAAAGAGAGTCAGAGAAATATTAGTACTGGGGTGATGACAATGCTAGGAAAAGCCCTCCTTTGCTGTGTGTCAGCTTTGAGATATTCACTGCCGTGACCAGCCTCCCCTGGCTCCTGCTCTTTGCTGAAAACCTGCTGCTTTGGGACCCCACGGCTGCCCCTTGTACCCTGGCTGGTGCATATAAGGATGCCCATTTGGTCCCTGCCCGCTTGGTGGGGCTTTGGTTGTTAGCTGGTGTGCAGCGCTTTACAAAGATGCATTTCTTCTGGGGCACCAGCATGCAAATCTCGCTGGAGTTCATGCTGAACCCTGGCCAAGCCTGAAGTTTATTCTAGCAGAGAGAAACGCTTTCTTCTAGGTTACGAAGCTGGAAATGGAGTGATTAAATGAGCCAGCAGTAAGTGCAGAATTAGCACATGGCTGAGGCCACTCTCTTCTGGATGATGCTGGAGGTCCCGGAGGAATAGCAAGGCTGGGAGGACCGAGGGAAAAGTACCAGCCCTGGCTGTTTTCTCACCTTCCATTTTTGCTGAGGGAGTGAGTGCCCAAAAGTGCTTTGTAGTCAAACATTTCAGCAAAACGCGAAAGCCTAGGTATGCGAGGAATAACTGAAATGCTCCCAAACACATTAGATAAGCATCCCAAGGCACACAGATCTCATGCTTCAGAAAGTAACCAAGCTATCAAATGCTTGAAACTGGACAGAGAATTTGCCGTGGTAAGTTATCCAGTGCTGGGATGTGTGAGCTCTCTGGAGGCTTTCTCTGGAGGACTTGATGCTGAAGGCATGAGGGTGCTGCACGGAGGCTTGCTCCTGTCCTCCACAGGAATCCCTGGGTTGGCTAATGAGCTCAACATCCTGCAGCCAAACAGAAACTTTCCTCGGTGTTGTGCCTGTTTAATCAACTGGTAGTACCAGATAAACTGTTCCCAGGTCAAATATTAAATGGGTCAGCTTGTCCTGCATTTTGTCACAGTGCTACTGCAGTACCTTCCATGTGCAGATCAAGGTTAAAGAGGGCCTGGAAAGAGCAGACGTCTGTGTCTGTTGTGCAGTGCAGGGTAATGAGCACGGGGGACTTTTTCTGAAGTGCTTCAACTGGATATGGAAATTGAAACTATGAAACCTGTAACCCATGACTCTCTTTAGGGAGCTGATTGGTAATTACCTCATTTTCTGTACCTGGTAGATAAGTCAGAGGATGGCAACATCCTATGTTTTCTTGGCCAACATAGTGGAGAGCTGCTTAAGACCTGAAAATGAGGATTTAGTTGATCAGATAGAACCTTCACGTTTATTAAACTAGTCACAACGATTAAAAAGTAGAACTTGGCTTTGCATGTTGGAAATAGTGAAAGCTATTGATGACAGTGAGAAACTTGTGCAAGCTTCTTGGGCTGCTCCCCACCCCAGCTCACACTCTTTGGCCATATCAGCAAAGGTCAAATTTAAAATTTTAAAATATCCATTAGACAGGTATACATGCAGTTTTTACAGAAGCTACCATAACCGGCTTGAATGCCTTGAATACGTTCAGTGGTCATGGCCTGTTCTTGTGGGGAGAAAATTGAGTTTGCTATGGGAATGCCAACTGAATTCCTTGACATGTGGGCATAAAGTCTCATTTTTAAAGATGTATAACTAGAAAGACATAGCTTCCTTAAAAATTAAACTAATGTGCGGTGTAATCTTGGACAGTCTACATAATGATACAAAAACTGCAAAGCTGGAGCTGGGTGGGTCAGCAGCATAAACAGCCTAAGATGAATGAGCCACATTGCTGGGGACGCCACTCCAGCACCCAAATTGAATCAAAGACTCTGGGATTTAAAAATAATGTGGCTTTCTGCTGAGGTAAAGCAGACTCTGTTTTGTTCTGCCAGGACTAGTCCTGGTTGCAGTTTTCAAGCAAAGATTTCGGCCAAAAGCAACAAATACATAAATCGCTGGGAGCATCCATCCTTGCCACAAGGAAGGGACAAATTCATCACCCATGGGTGGTCTTGTGCCCAAATGCTCGTTAGGCTTCTCCCTGCTCTACATGTCAATGAGGACATGACTTCCCAGGGAGCAGGATGGGAACTGGGTTTGATCGTTTGCTGTTGAAGCGCATGCGTGCTGGCTTTTAGACCAGGCGTTGCTCATTCTTTATTGCAAGCTGGACCCACCAGCCAAGAAGATCATTGTTTGTCTTTATTATGCTGTTAACTGTTGATGGGTATGATTCCGTGTGGGCAGAAGTGAATGGCTGGAGAGCCGATGCTGCAGAAAACAAGTGCTGTGCTGAGACTGTTGGGAATTTTCTTGCTGGTTCACTCTCATCCCTGTCTGTATGGTTCTTGCATCTTCTTGGGGAAAACCCAAGAACCTCAGAGGACACTGGCGCCATGTAATCTCTCCCCAGAATTCATATCTTATTTTGCTCTCTGGCAGTTAAAGATTGACATAAATCCTAGGATACAAAGTTTAATATCCTTTCTAAACTTCTTATAATTAATTAGGAAACCTTGTTGGTTTTAATCTCTTGCACTTGTGCCTGCAGTGACTTCCTTTGGGACAGACCAGCAGTGTGCTTTATGAAAACAAGATTTGTTTTGATGCTGTTCATCTAGAATATCTTGAGTCTATAACTACTTTTGTTTTTGCCTCTAGTATACATTTCTTTCTATTTATTAACATTGATTTTCCTTTCCAATCATGTTGCCAATTCCCCTGCTTTCTTCACTATCCTCTTCTGTGCTAATTACCCTCAAACCTTTATCTTTTCTCCCAAACATATTAAAGAGCATAAACTTACCCTGTGACAAGGATGACTTGACCATGATGTAACACAAAACACTTTAGTTAAAGGAGGACTAAAAGATGGCCACAGATTTAGGGATGCTGTGAAATCCCATGAGAAGGTTTTATAGAGCACACTGTACTCATTCCTGTTCTAATACAGGGATTTTTGCTTGGCCAGCTCCCAGACCCCTTTTACTTTCTGTAATTTCCCCCACGGTGTCTCAAAACCAGGGAGGATGATAAGAGAGAGGCTCTGTCTTGCCTGGTCTCCCCAGCATAGTGATGAGGTGGGAAGTGCTGGGAGGCAGCAGGAAGGGGTGGGCTGTGGTGGGTGGTGGAAATGAAGATGAGCAGCACATGTCTGACAGGCCGGAGAAGAGGGAGCACTTGACCTCTTTTGAAGCCATATTGCTTTGCAAACTCACGATTCATTTTCTTGCCGCTTTAATGCTGACTTCTTTCCAGCCTTTGCTGCTTTGCTCTCCATCTTGCTCAATAGTTGTGTGGTCTGGGCTGATTTCTGTGTTTTGGATGGTATTCTAAGAGATGGTCTTTGACTAAGACAAAGTTTTCACCAACATTAAAGAATTTGCTAATGTGATACTCTCGAATCTGTCTTTGGGCTTGCTGGTGCCTTTTGTACAACATACTGCTGAGTTTTGTACTGGACACGCAGTATGTAATGTTATACATCAGACACCTTGTATGTAGTTTTGGATTTCTTAGCCTTAAAAATAACATTAAAATAATAAACTATACATTAAAGACTTCATTATACTGTGAATTTAAATTACTCCCGAGCAAAATCCTCAAACATCTCCAAGATAAGTTCTATATTACTTTTATTTTTGCCTTACAGTAGTTTATTATGAATCCTGTTACTTATCGCTATTGCAGATGAGGCAGGAGGTGAGTTTGGCTCACGGACTGGGAAATGGTCCAGATGCTGACCGTGTACCATCTGAAAGGTCAGTGGGCTGTGGGTGGAACGCAGGGTTATCTTGATGTTGCTCCCTGGGAGACACAGGGGCTGCATTTAGCAGCGATGAAGTTTTAAACCAGCAGTTAAATCACAGACCGATCACACTTATATTTGCAGTCCTGTATTTTCAAAAATGTTTAACTTGGAGTGTGCCAACATCTGGATTCAGAGATGAGCTGGCATTGTGTTTATAGCATATTGCTGATGGTTGGATTCAACACCATTATTTTAGTTTTCATCCTCTGATTCAGTGTGTATCCCCTGGTAATTTTATTTTTTGCTAATTATGACTTGTGGATCTCAGGCTACGTATCTCAAAAGTATTGTATTGCTAACACAACCGTTTGGGTTTCGTGTGCTTGCTGACTGGCCCCACAGAACCTGATGAAAATGCATCGTTACTGATGCTGTTGCCCGCATCCCTCTGGAGGTGACTGGGGTTTACCCAGCTGGTTGATGGAGGTGAGCAAAAGGTACTAACCAGCAGTTTGTGTTGGAGGAAAATGAAATGTAATTTTGTTGTTGTGGCCATTCTCCTGGGAGCTGGGAAAGAAGTGGAAGAGCATGGCACAGCTGGTGGGAAGCGGGCATTTGGGAGGCTCCTGCAACACGCTGCTCACCAGAGAGGGACAGAGGCTTTTTGAACAAACCACACATCTTCTTGATGAGTTGACAGCGTTAAGAAATGTACTGCTGTGCCTGTTGATAGAAAATCATTGTGTGCAATGGGGAATTTCCCCGGTGGGCTGCAACAAAGGATATTGGTACTGGCCCTTTGAGACATGGGTGGGGTGTATTGGTAAAGCAGAGGATGACCAAAGCACACACATTTTCAGTGGATTCAGGACAAGTTTGCAGTGTGTTAAGCAGCTGGACTTTGCCACTTTCACTTGAAAAAATATTTATCCACACATTGTCAAAGATTTGGCTTTTTTGTGTGAACATGTGGCTACAGGGTTGGTGGTTATTCGCAAACTGTCAGTAAGAGCTTCATGGTTTCCTGAGCTAATCTGATTTATTAGTTGGTTGTCATTGATGACTGAGCCCTAAAACCAAGAACCAAGATGGGTGGCAGCTGGGACAGGGCAGCGCCAGCCCCCTGGCACCCACCTGTACCCGACGCATGTGGCCTCCCCGCCGGCTCTTCTCCATCGAGCCAATATAACTGGTGAAAAATGGTTATTTCTGACCATAACATTCTGAGCAACTTCAGCCTTTATAGATTAAATCTCACATCTTGAATTGCACCCAAAAGCTGACAGCCAATGCAGCATAGAATGCAATAGGAGTTAATAATCCATCCGAGTCTCCTGCCATGTCCTAAGGGTTTTTTCTTCGATATTATTCAAAATTTAGGTACCTTTCATATTAATTAAATGGTAACTTTCTGTATCCCATGATCAAACTATCCAATAATGCTTGCTCAGAGCAATCAGAAATGACAAAAATAAAGTACTAATATAATTTTATTATGAATGATTTGATCCCTGGGGTTTCTATCATATTAAACAAAGAAACAAATTAACCAGTGACTGAATTAAGTGGAGGAACTTGCATCGTGGAGAGGCAATAGATTTTTTCATAGTTAAGCTGCCAGCTGTTTTCATCCCTCAAGTCCAGTTTCCAAGTTTCTCCATGAATTTCCTAGAAATAATCCTGCTGCCATGTATTGATGCATATTTCAGCATGGGGCTATCTTTTGTTTTCATAGGAAATGTAGTAAAGAAGTTCAGAAAAGGAGTTAGTCTCCATTTCCACATCTACTGCGTCAATGATCGTTCCTCAGGACAGTACTGGAGGCTTGGGTGGGTTTGTGAGACTATGTCCTATGACAGGTCTTTGTGGATGGCAGCATCTCCTGAGCGTGACATCACCTGGTTGTTCTGGATGGGATGCTCTCTGGTTTATTTACTCTCTTGTTTCCCAGGTTTTAAAATAATGACTGTCTTCTCTATTTCAGTTGTTAATTTTCTGTAGGAGACCATTGCCTGTATAGACTGTCAGAAGAGTTTAAGAGCATTTCCCGTATTTAGAAAAGTATTTATTGCAGCAAGGAGAGATATTTGATAGGTGGAAGCACCCTGGCACAGCCTGCTTCTGGTGAATGCACCGGCATGGAGTGCAGCCAGAACGACTCTCTGCTGGAGTCTGCTCTGACCACGAGCCTTCCCCTTGTGCTCTGCTCTGTTTTACCATGGGGACAGCCAGGGTCTGACACACTGGGACCTCTCTGTGTTACTGGCATGGTGAGAGAGAAGTTTGCTGGGATGTTCAGTGATGTTTAAAAGCACATGTGCCTCTGTAAGTGTACCGCGTATTATGTGATCTTAAATGTTATATTATAAGCATATATACATATATAATATACGTTGCATTAAACTTTGCCCTTTAGGGAACAGCTGGGTACAAAATGGGACCTAAATCCTAGGGTGGCAAAGCACTTTTAATTACCACTAAGGAGATCCTATGGATTTCTCTCCGAGATGCCCTTGTCCTTGCCAGCACTGAGGTGTAAAGGAGGGCTACATTCTTGACTCTCGATACCTATCTTTTTCTTCAAGTTCACACTTAAGTTTGTCAGGCTGGGATCACACCTGTGGGCTTTGGAAATGGTGTGGAGTCCAGGTATTTTCCTCTGACAAGACTCCATGTACCCAGTGCACAGCTGATCCCGTTATGGCTCCTACCCCTACTATGGTGAGCACAGAGTTTCCTCTTCTGGGAGAGCTCTGAAGTCAAGACTGAGCAGGAGCATCTCTGAACACAGCAATGGATTTCCCTGGCTATGGCAAAATGATGTTTTCTGTATCTTTTGTCTTAAGGCTTTGTGGTAATCATGTCCTGTTGAGCTTTTCGAAAGTACCTCTTCCTTAAAATGTGGGTCAGTGCAGAGGCATGCTGAGTCCTGCAGAACAGGAGCAACCCAGAGCACACCCACCTCTGGTGTCATGAATGTATATTGTTTACTGATAAAATGCCAAACGTGGGATAAGCACTTTCCTGGCTGCGATAATAGTGATAAGGAATCCAGGAATCTGCAATGGAATTGGGGTTTTAATTGCTTTCTGGCCCCCAAAAGCTTGATTGCATGGTAAGATCAGTAATACATTAAAAAAGATGTACAGTAAAATATGTGTATGATGTACTTAAAATCTGTACATAGTGCAGTGACACTTCATTGTGTGCTTTGTCTCAACTGGACCCGGTGCTGCAGTCCCCCTGGCTGTCTGTAGTCCCGGCTCGGTAACGGGGACATGGCAGCCGTGAAGTCTCCTACATCCTGGTGAGATGCATCTCAAGTTCTGTTTGTAATCATTGTTTATTAATTAATATCTTCACTTTGGGGCTGTAACGGGCAGATTTAGCACAGGCATAAGTGCGGGAAGCTCTTGGGTCGGCCGTTTGCTGAAACCACTGTGGTTTGTCTGCATCTGGGTTCTGGGCAGCGTGTAGGAGCCAAACCTTTCCCACGCCACATGGAGCTTCCCTCTGTCTTGTTCCTGCCGGGCCATGCTGCTGCTGGTCTCTGGTCCTCTGGCAGCGACACTGCACATCTGCTGCACCAATGTGGGGAAGGACAGGGAACGTTATTAAGCCCCTCAGCTTTTAATGAAGCATCTCATCCTAATATGCCATATCAGATAACTTTGGTCACATATCCCTCTCTCTCAAAACGATATTATTATAACAGAGGGATTAATCAAAACTGGGGTAAGCTAAAGCATGCCCGTTCTGGTCAGCCTCTGGTTTCGGCAGTTGTAAAATAATGGCCAGCCTCTTGCTCTTCGCTATAAACATCTGGATGAGGACGCTGAAAGAATTAAATGTTGTGCTTGAAAAATGACATATTGAGTAGGAGCTCTGCTTTCATCTCTGTGATCATGTTTTGAGGAGAATACGCACAGAGTCTCAGCGTTAACATTCTTTAACTGCTCCTCAAATTACTAATGCTTCACGTTGCTTTAATCCATTCTGCTGTAATAGCTTTATTAGATTAAACTCCCTGCTGAGCAAGTGAGGAACAGTGGGATTATCACACTTCCCTTTGAACAGCCAGTAAAGACAAAATAAATGGTTAACAAAATAGAACAAATTCAGTTTGCAGGTGATCTGCAGATCTCAGCCTCGTGGACTGTGGATAGGCTCCGAGCGTCCCTATTATTCCTTGCTTGAAAAACGCCTTTTTAGCAGCCTGAAGAAATTCCTGAGGTAAAAAATGAAGCCCTAATGGAATAAAAGTTCCTCTTTTCCCCTTAGATGTGTTGCTAATTGCATCGTGCCGACTGCAGGGACAGTGTGAGGAAAAACTGAAACTTCATTTAAAAAAAATTTTTTTAGCTTGACTTTTGAGGAAGCCGTAGGTGCACCAGTAATAGCCTTTATCCAGTGTCTCCCAGAGTGGTAACTCCTAATGACTGATTTTTTTTCTTTTTTTTTAGCAAATCTAATTAACTATTTGAAGTATTTCGTCAAGAGGCTCACGGTTACTATACACAAGCAGTGGGTGGCTCTTCTAGAGTCTCTTAAAAACTCAGTTTCTTCTCAGCATTCTTAAAATCCTCGTCTGCTGGAGCAATTTGAATTTTGTTATTAGTGACTGCTGGAAATCATAATTCAATAAAGACTAACTCATTTAAAAATGCTTCATGCTGAGCGTGCATTAGGTAACTTGGGAAACTTAGGAGACACAGAAAAACATATACTAATATTCAGGTCTACACAGGAAATTGGTATGGCACTGAGCAGTTTGAAGGAGGCTTTTTGTATTTTTTTAAGAAGCTGCAGAAAGGTTGGAAGGAATGCAGGTTTTTTTTCGAGTAAATGTATTCCTTCCCTCTCCCCAGCATTTTTTTCTGGACACGCTGGCATCCATCCAAAGGAGTTAAAGCCCCCAACATACTAGGGGATAGTGAAAATATACATGATAAACATTTCTAGAATCATTTCATAGCTAAGTAAGAAAGCTGTCATGTTTCTTTCCCAAAACTCCTTGTATGTCCCTTATTACTTGTCTCGAATGAGTTTGGAAGTTTTAAGTATCTCTCCTGCCCCATCTCTCCTATTCCCTTTATGGCAATAATATTACGGTCATAGAATATATAGGCTTGCCATAGGGGAATGGGCCTCCTGCTCGGGTTTTTAAGCCACATCTGCAGCTGCAGCTGGAGCAGGCTTTGAAAAATATTGGTATTATGAAAGGATGTCATTTTCCAACAATGAATTCTCCTTCAGAGGATGCTGCGCCATTTCATTCCTGCCCAGTGCTGTCCGGCAGCTGTCTCCTCTGCAGTTCATTTGCTGCTCGAGTTCACCCTGGGAAATACACAGGGGTATTTTTTCCCAATTTCTTTCCCCACAAGTTGTTTCATCTTTAGAATCACAACATTTCCTGCCAACATCAGAGGTTTCCATTCTTGTCTCCTCTCTCCCTTGTTCTTTCTAGCCATTTTCAGACTTATATAGCCCTTCTGTTTCTTACCATCTCTCCCTTTCATCCCCTGGTCCTCTCGCGGTGCCTCCCTCGTTTCAATTCTCCACTTAGCTTGGGTTCAGAAAACAATTGCCGTCTTCCACCTGTTTTTCCTCCTTTGTTGCTCTGTGGTTTGATTTAGCCCCTCTTTGTCTGCATTCCCCTTTTTGGTTTTTTTTTTTTTTCTCGTTTTTTTTTTCCCCCCTCACCCTCTTTGTAAAATGGGAGAAAATGATCAATATTATTCCCCCCTTCCTCTGTTGGATAAGGTAATGCAGGACTAACGTGGTGGAGAGGGATTTGTTGTCACCGCAGAGAGGGAGGAGAAGGAGCAAAGGTACTCCAGAGCCGGCAAAGGCTCCCGCAGCGCGGGCAGGGCTGTGCGCTGGCAGCCCCTCTGCGGTCAGTGTGCTCCGAGTCGGGGTGGACGAGCCTGGAAAAGTACGTGTCATTCAGCGGGTAAAAACTGGGACAAAGGCCTGGGTTCTTTGCCCAGGCAAAATGCCCATGGAAACAAGTTGCTGTACGTCAGAGTGGAGAGGCCAGTTTTAGGTTGTTTACCTAAGAGATAATTTAGGAAAGCCCGACACGCAGGAATGTACTTCTGCCCAGCTTTACGCCACGGCTTGGTGGTGTTTTCTAGACTTTCTGCTTTATCCTTGTGATCCGTGGCTGTGTTCACTTTGCAGCAAAACAGAGTTTTCCTTCGATTCAAGATCGTTAGCCGTAGAGAATTAGCAGCGCTATGCTGGAGCTACCGCACTTTGAAACTTGCTACCAAGCGGGATGGTTAGGAGGGAATGGTTAGCTTGGTTTCTGACCGGGGTGATGCTGCATCCACACCAAAAGCCTTTTTAGGGGACATTGGGTTTTTAAAAAAGTCCTTTTTTCTTTCTTCCTAATATTGATGATGTGGGAAAAGTAGGTAAAATTTATTGGGGAGAGAGTCAAAACTTCCCCCCATTCTGCCCACCTGTTCGGTGTTTCTGCTGCCTTTCATTTTCTGAAGTGTTACATATGGATTACATATGTCTTTCTGCTGCAGCTCTGCGGCTGAAAAAAAACCCCAACCACCACAAGGAAATCAATAAACACCTGTTATTCCCAGATCCGCAGTTACTTGGGCTCAAAAGTGCCTGCAGGCAAAGTTAAAACAAAACCCCCGGTAAGTCTATCTGCCTTCACAGCCTACTTCTTGCCGGCACTGGGGGGGTGGGTGTGGGTTTTTTTTTTTATTTATTTCGTTTTGTTTCATCTCAGTTTATCCCGGAATGGACCCTCCGCTGCCGCCGGGACCTGGGAGCCCGGGCC
>NW_010274750.1:2985-14254 GCF_000690775.1 Eurypyga helias | reverse complement strand
GGTCCATCCATCAAATCCAGGTCTCCAGTTTTGAGACTAGGATGTTGTAAGGATCTATACCTCCGTCACATACCACCGCTCTGTAAAGTCTGTCAAGCATGATAGCAACATAGGGAAAATCTGCAGCCGTTACTTGTGCTAGCAAAGGCTGTTGCTGGTCCTGCGTTTACAGCTGGGGTTGGTGGCTCTTCCCCATGGCCTGTGCTGTTTGTGGAAGCCCCTGGGCCCTTGTGCAGAGCCTCCAGTTGGCTCCAGAGGGACCCTTACCCTAGAAATTCCTTGTGACTGCTGAGCTATGGGGATTGATGTGGTGTGCTCATCCACAAATATCTGAAGATTGGGAAATCAGTCCTGAGAGATAAAAAATTAACTTAACTGTAATGGTCTTAAGCAAACAAACATAATTTTAAGTATCTGTCAGAAAGAAAAGTGCGTTTTTATTAACCATTTTATGAAATTAGATGTAGAGAAATGGTAATTGAGTGATCTGTTTTTCTAGCCGAGACAAATTCCGATTAGAACGGTCGGCACCAGATCCCTACAGTCTCCTCTGCCCTGTGTGGTGGAGGGCAGGCCTGTGGGAATGTGGCATGGAGCATCGTTCTCCGGGTTGGGTTTGTGTCCTGATGCGGGTGCTGGGAGCGTCTGTGAAAGGGGCACCATGAAACGGATGTGCTGCCAGCTGCAACAGGGAGAATCCTGAATGTAAAGTGCAAGTCCTCTTCTGTGGGGGGAGGAATATGGGAAATGAACTTCCAAAACTTACAGGATCAAATGAATGCAAGTGGCCTAAATAAACTTGGTGCTTTCTTATCTTTTCAGCTTAATAAAATGTCCTAGGTATAAACAGGGACTTTACATTAAAAAATAGTTAAGCAAGGAAACACAGATGAAAATAAATTGCTTGAAGTTGTGTTCATCTCTTTGAGGCACCTTGTTTTACATTCCTTAGTGCTCCTTAATGCAAGAAATTGCTGTCTCTTGTGTAAGATTTTCTTCATTGCAGAAAATCATTTATCACTTTGATGTTAATTGGCCTGCGCTGAATATTTATGCTGAACTGTCCAGACACAGGAGCTTTATGCACGGCCCTGCGTTTGTGGCTGGGTTCCTGCTCCTTTTAGGCTACTGAAATGGGTGTTTCAACAGTCTCCAAGTGGACACTGTGGCCGTGGGAAGCTTTGTCCTGGCATTGGCCTTACAGAGGAGAGGGGAAAGTGTAACCATCTTCCTTGGCTGCTCTTGATTCCAAGGAGTTGGAAACCTGTCTAGAACACACCACAGATCCACGTTAAGTTTTCACTTTAAACAAGGCGAGTTTTAAGACGAGCATGTTTACATTCCTGTTCCTAGGCTCGGTCTGTGCCAGGCTTCTGATGGCAGCAAAGCCCAGTGTGGTCAGCGCTTGGCTGAGAGACCGGCAGGGAATCGGGTGGTCCGCACATAGCCTGGACCCGGCTGGGAGCCGTGTGCTGTCTGCCAGGTCTCGGGGGGGAGATCCCTGCTCGGTTCTTCAAGCAGAAGATGATGTACCATGCTTCTGTAAAAGTGGGAGCCTTGATCTGTACAGACAAGTGAGAAATTTATCATGGGCAGGATTATAAACCAGAGTGAGGGCTGGGGAATGGAGATGGGGCACGCTGAACTGGTGTGCGTGGGATCAGGAGGGGAAGGGTTACCCAACAGTCCTGATCGCAGCATCTTTTCCATGGCTGCGATGTTTGGTGGCTGAGCAGCGTGTTTTACAAGTACATAAACGTGAAAAGTAGATAAACTGTAGCTGTTCTCAGAGAAAGCTACAGTGGGGAACTGTGTGTAAACTGTAGCACTTGGTTTGTATAACGGCTATAAAATCTCTGCTTTTGCCAATAATTGTCCATGATGCACAAAATCCTCAATAAAGAATCTCCTCTCGCCGCCTGACGCTTTCCCAGCATCTGTCACTATATAAATACAGCCCAGTTACAGTTTTATCTTGAGTAAGAAAATTTTATATATCCTTAATTAAAACATTAGCACAAAATTAACCAAGACTCAATATACCAGTAGTGTTACTCATCACTTGATGAGCTGGCATAAAGCTGGAATGTTTGAGATGATAACTTGTGTTGTGCCTGATTCTGCAGAGCAAACATTGCGTCTGGTACAGGAAAACCCAGTCCTGTTCCCACCGCTGTCAAATGAGGATGGGTGTTGGACTGGCCCCAAAATAGTGGGCAGATTTACTGGTGTTGGGCTGAAAGTCAGTGAAGGGACTTGGTTTGGGCCTCTGGCTTGTGCCGGGCCAGTCAAGGCAACGTGTGTTTTTGTGGTTTGATCAACCTGTGCCGCTTTGCCTGCTTGGCAGCCTTAGCTGTACCTGTGCAGAATACTTGTTTGCTCTCTAGTCAGTGCAAGTTGAAAGCAATCATATACAGCACATTCGTACCCCGTTGTAGAGCTGGAGGTGTACGTGGGGCTTCTGGACACCAGGATGTTACCTTGAGGGTCTGTCGAGCATCTCGAGATGGCATCTGGCACGGCACGCGGGTGCCCGCAGGCTTCATCGCTTGTAGGAGAGGGGCTGTTTCGCTTGTGGTGCAGGAATACACTCATCGTGTCACAAAGTTATCATCCCTCTCACAGGGGAGATACGGGCAGCTGTCTGCTGTCGGAATTTCCTACTCCTTGTCCCCGCATCCAAATGCGCTGTGGAATTGTAAACAGGGACGCAAAGGTTTGAAGTAACATCTTAAAGGTTTAAAGCTTTATTTGCCACTGTGCCTGGGGAACATGGGTGATCTGCTGGGAGCCCCAGGGCATCTTTTTAGCAGAGCGTGTAGTGCCCTTGTGTCAGCTGCAGCGGAAGAGCTGATCTTGTGTGGTGGTAGCGGTTTCCCGGGGCAGTGAAGAAACAAGGCGTGCACGTGGCTGCCTTCAGAAGGCGACAGCAGCTTGTGTCCCGGCCGCGCTGGGGAAGTAGCAGGTGTGTTACACGACCAAGTCTGTGTGTCTGGAGAGGAGGAAGCAGAGATGCTGTGAAGGGAAGCTCTGGTCGTGTGTCTTGCTCCGTGTGACACCCTGCGTTTGTTCAGCGGCGCTCAGTAGGTTTTGCCCCCACTGCAGCTCCTACCAAAGCTTTCAGCCACGCACAGGCAAGATTGTACTCAAATCTGGTTCCTATTTGCTGTCAGTGTTTGGGGAGCAGCCGTGCAGCGCGCTGTTAGTCCGACTGTTGGCTCCTGTCGCTTGGATGGTACCTGCCCGGCTGGGGTGGAGCTGAGCCGTGCAGAAGGAGCTGGGACGCTCAGCTGTGCAGCGAGTCGGACCAGTCCTCCTGCATGGGTGATCCCCGTGGGTGTGGGGCTCTGGGTGGGTGCTCTCGTGGTTGTGGGGCTCCTCTTGCACTGGGCAGGCATTGGACAGGTGCTTACAAGCAGCACATTGCTCAAACCCGTGTAGACGATGGCATCTCTTCGCATGGCCATCAGCGGAGACTGTTGTGTGGACAGCACATTGTACAAGGAGTAGTATGAAACACGCACAAAGTTTGTTTATATAAAAATACTTCTCTGTGTGTGTTTCACAGCATTAATCAGCAAAGCTGGAGAAACACTGCCCTTGCTGTGTACTGGCATGAGCTGCTTCTCCCAGCAGCTGCACAGGAGTTCGGCTGGCTGGTGGCGACCCTGCAGCAGCATCATAAGCTCATCTGGCGGGAGCTACGCCAGCATCTGTGCCTTGATGGGGAACAAAGCTGTGCTGAAGTGGGCCCGCTTGCACGCTGGAGCCTGCTGTTTGTGGTAGCGTAGTCTCTGGGGTGTGGTGTGTTACGTATGACCGGACTACTGATCCTCGAACCGCTTCTTGGCTGGCATCCTGCCCGTGGCAGGGCATGGACAGGCACCTGGCCACCTTTAAACAGTTTTGGTGAAGAAGGCAAACAGAAGGGTTAGGCAACTGCATTTATCTGGGACGAAAAGTGGAGAACAAACAATAGAACGTGCTAGATATTTCCCTATACTGGCGTTTGGTACAAAACGTGCGTGGCTGTTTCAGGAACAAATCTCACAAATCCTCCTCTTTCCTTTGTTCAGCTGCTCTGCAGGCCCTGAAGCGTAAGAAGAGGTACGAGAAGCAGCTTGCACAGATAGATGGCACGTTATCAACAATTGAATTTCAGAGGGAAGCACTCGAGAATGCCAACACTAACACTGAAGTGCTTAAGAATATGGGGTTTGCTGCTAAAGCTATGAAAGCTGCTCATGACAACATGTAAGTTACTCCCTTCTGCATCTTTCCGTGGCACCTTTAGTCTGTCATTTGTTTGATCTGCTAAATGCTAGGTGTTTGATAACCAAAGGTAGAGCTAGAGTAGCAAAACCTTCTCTTAAAAGCCTGTAACTTAGACGAAAATACTAAATATACTTTCATACTGAGCAAAATGTGCAGCTGTGGATGCTTCCCCAGCTTACCACCATTTCCTATGCACAAAGCCGCTGCCTTTGTCCAAAAGAAGTCCAGCCCCAGTGTAGTCTAAAGCAAAGTGGAGTGAGCACCAGTTACAGATCCACCTCGTAGCTGCAAGAATTTTAAGTCTCAAGGGGAGACTTGAACTTCTTTCTATGCAGTGGAGTTGGTGTCTGTAGCGGTAATTAAAGGTAAACTGCATGATGGGAATGTTGTACTTGCTCCAAAAGCAGATACTGTAGATGTAATGTAATAATGCCTGGTCAGGGAACAGAGCAAATTATTATTAATGCCAGTAATGCAGAACAGACCTCTTCATATGAAGTCTCTGTATCTAACTGCTGTGAGCTAAGCTTTTAGGGAAAAAAGTGAAAAATACACGCATAATGTTGTTGGGACCAGGGGGATAAAATTCAGACTTGCATTCAAAGTACGTTTTGGGAAAGGCATTTGTAAGATGTCACCACAAAAACCAAGAAATGTGGTCTTAAGTGCTGATTGGGAAGGTGCCTGATTATATTGAACTCTCTCTTTTACAGGGATATCGACAAAGTAGATGAATTAATGCAGGATATTGCAGAGCAGCAAGAGCTGGCAGATGAGATTTCAACAGCCATCTCAAAGCCAGTAGGATTTGGGGAAGAATTTGATGAGGTATGCTTTAAATTTGCCTCTGTTCATGTCATAAAATCATAGAATCATTTAGGTTGGAAAAGATCCTTGAGTCCAACCGTTGATCCAACACCGCCAAGCCCACAACTAAACCGTGTCCCTAAGCACCATGTCTGCTGTCCACACGTCTTTTAAATACTCCAGGGATGGTGAATCATGTGAGATCTTTCTTTTAAGACCTGCATGTTGCATGTGCCTAGTGGAGTAGTAGGATATAAAATTGCTCCTAGAACTTGTTGCAGTGCATACAGCAGCCCTGACCCTGCCTTTGTGCTCAGAATGGTCTGGCTGGCCTGATGTGAGAATGCTTGGACTCAGAGTTCTTCTTCTCCTCACTGCTTTCCCCACCCTCCTCACCCTCCGAGAGACCACATACAGGGCTTCAGATGAAGATTTAGACTCCCCAGCACTCAGTTTGCTCTGATCCGGCATGTTTAAGCTATTTCCGTTAGTAATAAGACCAATTAAATCTTATCTGCTAATAAATATGACTTAAAGTTTGTTTTCTTTTTTTTCTCCTTTAAAAAACCAGGATGAACTCATGGCAGAACTAGAGGAACTAGAGCAGGAAGAACTAGACAAAAACTTGCTGGAAATAAGTGGTCCCGAGACAGTACCACTACCGAATGTGCCCTCAATATCAATACCCTCAAAGCCAGGTACGTACGGACCTTTACCGGAAGCAGGTTTAAGTACCAGCTCCTCGGGTTTGGGAGATCTGACTGCATGCAGCGCAGGCCTGCTCGAAACTGCTTCACGAATCACAAATCACACCTACTGCTGTTTCCCTGTGGGGGTAACCTGCCTTTCACAAGAACCACGGAAGCTAATAGGTCTCACAGGGACAGTGTTTATCTGTTCTGGCGCTGCTGGTTGATCTGCGGCGTGGGTGGAGGCGTGGAGAGAGGAAGCTGCCTACCTGTTGCTGCTGACCCATCAGGGAAGTGACACTGACAACATGCCAAGGCTGTAAAAGGGAGTGCAGTGGATGTGAGCTCTGGGAATTAGTCCCAGGCCAGTTCAGAGCCCCATGTTGAACCAGGCTTCCTCGCTGCTGCCTTGGATTTTTAATTTGATCCCTGCTTGGGGTCAAAGCATGGCTTCTGGGAGGAGCTCACCTCAGAGTCCCCTCTCTGGGGACAGCTGTTGCCTCTGCCGAGGTTGACACATCCTCAAGCCAGACAGTACCAAGCTTAGGATCATCCCAGTCTCAGAGCACATAGATCTAGGAAATTTTAGTTGGTGTGATGATGTTACACAGAGAATGGGCAAGAAACATTCATATTTACAGAGGCAGTTCAAAGATGCTCTTAAATCTGGTCACTCTTCTATAAACTGGAAGTGACGCCTCATGAAGTACAGTTGAGTTGGAATATGTCACGTGACGCTTTGCCAGCCTATGCTGCTGAATCTGCCTTAATGTATTATGAACAAGATGTGGACTTTGCAGCTCTATTTCGTGTGCTTACTTAAGAAAAAATGTCCAAAAACCTAGAGGCTGAAGATAGCCCCAGTTGGTCAGTGTATTTATAATTATTTTGCTGCCTTTCCAGGCTTAGAAGGTCCTAGGAAGCAGCAGACACTGCCAACAAGAAGGTTCTGCTGTGGGTGGCGTGCTGAGAGGTGTGCTCCTTGTGCGTTACAGTTCTTGTATTTTGACATAATTCAGTTTTTTCTGGTTCTGTTTTGCTAGGCAGAATAGCTGACGAGTGGTGATGAGAGGGGAGCGAGTTGTATCAAAACATCTTATCTCTGAGACTTGATCTAGATTCAGATCCAACAGTGGGAGAAATAGTTTAAACAAACATGTGCATTACCTTTTTATTTCCTAGCTGGTTTTGTCAGGTTTGTTCTCTGGATATTCTTTGGGTATGGACATTAAAACATGCTGACTCGAGCCCAGATACTCCTCCTGCATTGCATTAGGTAGCTGTGACTGCGCACTAGTAAGAGGCGTTGTAATTGTGCACGTATTTAGGTAACTGTACAGCATAAGACTTATGTAGACACAGCACTTCCTAAAATAATAAAAATAATGAATGTTTTTTAAGTAAAAACTGTGAGTATAAGCTTGGGGGTTTATAGGATTTGTGTTAAGCTGCTCTTGGATGGAAATTCCATTCATGTATTTAAATGACATATTGCTTTTTACTTAAATAAAACTGCCTCCAAGCCTGGCATTTGGGAAACCTTGGGATGCAGGGGGGTGGTGGGTGGGAGTTCTGTGCTTTGTTTGTGTGTGTGGTTTTGGTTTTTTGTTGTACGTTTGGGTTTTTTTTAACCTACATTGGTTTTCGCTTAAAATTGACTTAATACACGCTGGGATGAAAAGCTTACTTCTGGGCATCGTGGGTCAGGCGTTCAAAGGGGTGCTTTACCGAGCAACGCTGGTACCTGTTTGGTCTGTCTTTTGGAAGTAAGTAATGTGTCTTCTGTGGTAGAGCTGACTCCTACCGCCTCCTTTGTAGTCGCTGCGTGGAGAATGAGCGGGAGCTTTCCAGCTTTTCCAGTTCTCAGGAGCTGTCTGCAGTTGGACTTAGTCTGAATGAGAAGTTTTTTGCTGTTGCCTGTCAGCTAAATTGATGTCAGAAGAAATTCAGGCAAAGGCTGGTTTTGCTTAACAGGGATCAGGAGAGCTGAATTCAGGAAGACAAATTCCAAACTGGTATAAATGATAGGTCTTAAGTTTGACTCAAGAGAGAGCTGAGTCACCTTTACGTAAATGTTTAATTTGGAATGACACAAACCATTTTGAGTCTGAATTATTTGACTCTTCTTTTTTTTTTTTCCCCCACTCCTTTTGAAGCAAAACCACGGTCTGAGGAAATGACGTCTGTTTTGGTATTTTCCAAATTTATTGCCACTATTTCTGGGTTAAAGCCTTTCTGCTGAGTGAATGGTTTTCATCTCCAGAAAGTGGACTTGCCCTCTTTTGGCAAATAGCAGCATGTGCCCCCCTGGAAGGACTAACAGTGATAGCTGGGCAGCGTGTAGCCTGGAGCTTATCCTCCAGGTCCAACCGCCTCCTCAGAGCCTGGCAAGAGGAGGGGGGCAGCACGCACCCCGTGCTGGCTAGCGCTTCAGCCCGTGAAGAGCTGGAACTAACACCGGAGTTGGAGCTCTCCGGATTCTGTACCTGGCTAGATGAAAGCACAGCAGCCTCATTTGTTGTGGTTTGAGAACTTAAAGATGGAATAAGGATTTTATTCTGTACAGGGGAGAGCCTGTGATACTGGAGATGTCAGACAAGAAGCTGAAAACCTGGGGTCTTCTGCTTGGAGGCTCGGTGCTTATGGAGAATGATACACACCACGGGTGTACACATGCACCTTGGCATTCTTCCTGTGTGAGCTCTCATCCCCTTCCACTTGAAGTGGAAATAGCGGGAAGTTTAGCCCGTTCTGGCTTTTTCAGAAGTTTTTACTTCAGTTCAAAAAGGTCTCGTGTATTTGTTTTCCTCCACTGGCATTTGGTGCTTCGGTCAGTGGCACAGAGGCTTTTCTCCCGCAACGGATCGAGACGGGATGCTGTCTGGACTCCCACTCATTTGTTTTCTTTTAATATTTTGCAGCCAAGAAGAAAGAAGAAGAAGAGGATGATGACATGAAAGAGCTGGAAGCTTGGGCAGGAACCATGTAACCACAGCAGTCACTGGCTGGAAAAAGACTTTGATTACCTATTCTGGGTGCAAATGTGTTGTGTTGAGGAGAAAGCATAAGCAAAATGTCTTTATCTTTTTAATTTTAACCTAAAGCAGTGGGAACCACATCGCTGTTTTCTGCATAGCATGGTCTGCACGAAGGAAAGAAGGGGGAGCAGGGGGAATTGCCTGCAGTTTATACGGTTGAATTTCTGTAGAAAGGTATTTGCAAAATCAAGCATACAGCTTTTGGACTGTGCTGCTGCCACTGCTGGATCTTCGTCTTCAAAAGTTTGGGCCATATTGAATTGAAATACGCTGAAAAACACTCTGTGATTTTACATCAGTTTTAGTGTGTCTAGAAGTCTTGTAAGGCATTTAAAACCAGGAAAAGTCCTAAGCCACCATCGGCTTCTTATTGTGTCTAGGTGCAAGAATGCTTTAGGTTTTTAGTTCTTTGCAAGTTCTATTTATATCCCTCGACTGACGTGTGGCCAGCCTTGTGTTTGTCACCGCGACAGTGTAGTCACAAGTCCCGTTTTAATTGGTGATGACGATTGGCAGTTGACAAGTCGCTGATTTGCAATTTGTCTTGGAAGTAGGGAGGATTTAAATTTCAGTTGTACATTTTTCTACATAGCACTACAATGTTTATTGCTTTTTTGTGATAATTGATAACCCATTCAGATACATGCACACAATTACTTTAATTAAGAAACTACTATGGATTGCACTGTATTAAATATCTTGATTAATTTTCATCTGTGGCTACTGTTGTCAGTTCTTTGTGACGTGTAAGTCACCTGACTGTAACTTCTGTTCATTTTGGCCTCTTTCTACGAGGACAAACACTCCTTAATGTGAGCTGAACTTTGGTTGTATCACGAGCCTGATTGTATGAAACTACAGTCTTACCTGGACAAAATTGCCAAGGGCTGCTAGAGCTGTTTTATTATTGCAAAAATATTCTGGTCCACTGTCTCAAAATCCCCACACTAAAGAGAAATCAAATCTGAATTAATAGTTAAAGGGCAGAGCCAGGAGCCTTGGCTTTCTGTTTTTTGTCATAGGAATGCTTCTCCTTGTGCACTGTGCTAACAAGTGTTGTATTTTAAAGCAGTGGTATTACAGGAGCTCTGGCTGAGCATCTCAGATGCAGTTAAGTGTCTTCATAGGAGTGTTGAGGTGTAGCTGGGAGAGGAAGACGAAATCCCAAAAGCACTGTTAATGCTTTTCAGGTTACTGATGTAGAAGATCAGAAAACAGGTGACAGAGGTACCACCTGGCAACCCAGCTGTTTCCTGGGTTATGCTTTCTTCCCAGTTCATTTAGCCAATTGCTTTAGCTAAAGGAAGAACCTGGGCTGCACAGCAAGAAGAAAATGCAATAGTGAGTGTGTGTCATGATTCCTCTTTGCTTTTAGCCAGACACCTCACTGCTTACAACCTGTTTTTTCTTGGTTATTCTGATATGATGGGGGGGGGAGTCTTAATCCTGTAATTTATCAGTATGTCTGAGGACCTTTCTGCTTTGATTATCAACAAATTCCTTGATATATTGCATAATATCAGTGAATAGCAAAACACTTGAGTGAAACGTCTTTCTGCCTTGCTCAGGCTCCCTCTGTGGGCAGAACTTACCTGTGAGGAGCACCAAGGTGCCCAACTGCCAGACGGCTTTTCGCTGCCCAGGATTTCCCCGCCCTAGGAAAGGCAGTCTGGTTCCTGGCTGCGTGGGTACTCGGACCCTCGGGAAGCACAGCGCTTTCGCCAGGAGTGGCAGGGGAGCGTTTCGTGTTTGCGCTGCTTGTTAGGGTTGGGGGAGTCAGGAAAGGGATTGCTGTGTGGTGGCTGCGGGAGGCTTGGGATTTCGCTCACCCCAGTGTCTGCTTTTCTGCCTTCAGGACAGGGTGAACATGCGAAGAGCACCTCCAGGGCCCGAGAGCGGCTGAGGTGGCTTTGCTTCCGGCTGCTGATTATAAACCTCGGCCCACGTCCTCGCCTGGGGCTGGAGAGCGCTCGTGTTGTGTTGCAGGCAAGGGGGCTGTTCCCTCCCAGGAATAATGGAAATCCATAGCTCTGCCCAATGCTGCTTTCTATGAAATTGGTCTCTAGTGTTGGATCTTCACCTTCCTGATGCGTAAGTGGTTTTTCAGTGTGCCGTTCCTCGTCTTCTCTCCAACAGGTGCTTTCTCTGGGCCTGTTTGAAGACATGTAACTGCAAGAACCTTCGGTGTAATGTTAAATAGGAAGTAAGTGGGGCTCTGCTGGTGGCAAATCACTCTCCAGTTGCTTAACTGGTGAGTTGTCAGCAAGTTGGCATGTTAGTTACTGCCCGTTAGTGCCTGGGAGACGCTTGGTGGGACTTGCCCCGTGTGAGGGGCTCGAACTTGCGTCAGAGCGCGTGGCCTCGCACTCGGGTCCCGGTGCAGTCGGAGCAAAGCACGCGTCGTGTGGGCGGCATCTGGGTACCGGCAGGAACCATCCTGGCCTGCGGGGGGGCCCATGT
>NW_010274750.1:2175-2963 GCF_000690775.1 Eurypyga helias | reverse complement strand
TGCTTCAAGTACCGAAGTGAGACTTCTCCAGAAAAAGTCATCGGACCTTTGTCTTCACTTCTCCTGCTGCCCGTCCCTCCAGGAATGGGAGCTGTACCCTGGCTGCCTGTCCCTGACGGACATCCTGTGGGCCAAAGGCTTTGCTGCCAGATGTGCCACCACTGCTGCCAGATGTGCTGCCACTGTTCTTGCATTCACAGGTCTGCCCTTACTGCTTGTGGCTAGATGGCCTGGTTGGTGTCAGTGAGGAGAATAGCTCCAGTGCTGGTGGAAGAAACAGCGATTTGTCTTCTCCATCCGCTTCCGCTGGAGCGTGTCGCATCCAGCACGCGCGGAGCCGCGCGGCTCGCCTAGCAGAGCCGTGTCTGGGGATGTGCCCGCTCTGCACAGGCACTGTCCTGCCGGGGGGTCAGGCGCGGCTTTGACACCAGCCTTAGTGGCAGGAGGGGGCTTAACGGCTCTGAGGGGAGAAGCTTCGGGAGCTGGTTCCCACGGTTGTGCCAGAGCCGGGCTCTGCCTGCGGGGGTCGGCACCCAAGTGCCGCGTGTGCTGTCCTTCGCTGTCACTGCGTGGGCGAGGCTGAGCCTGCTCTGAGCGCCCTCGGGCAGCCAGTTCGTTAGCACGGTTGCTTCAGGGACGGATGGAGACGTGGCTGCTCCCCGCAGTCACGGAGAACGTGTCTCCTCAGCTCGGGAAGGTGAATATGGAAGTGGTGGGGTCAGGCCTTTTTCAAAGGGGCCGAGGTGCTGTCTTGGCCGTGATTGTTGATGCCGTGATGGGAGGGAGCA
>NW_010274750.1:1549-2151 GCF_000690775.1 Eurypyga helias | reverse complement strand
GCCCTGTTTACACACCGGGCACGCGTGACGTTTCATTTAGGAGTGAGAGCTCATGGCTGTCACTTGGTGGCCTAAGTCAGCTGCTGCGCTTGCCCTGGGGATAGCCTTTTCCCTCTCTGAAATGCTGGCTTCAACCTCACTCCGTCCCCTTCCCACAGACAGCATTTTACCTAACCCATAGCTCTCCTGCATCCCCCCTTGGGACCTAGTTCTGATGGGGAGGACAGCTGACTTTATTTCACTGCTAAATGAACCTGCTTCCCTCTCACGGCAACAGGCTACAGCTCCCTGGCTCTGTCTTTGCTCCCACGTTGCCCACGAGTTGCTGCCTGGTTGCTCCTGTCCCCGGTTTTCCCAACCCTGACCTTTCCCAGCCCTTGCTGTTGGCACAGGCTGGGCTGCGATCCTGCGTTTTGGCACCAAAGAACTGCTATCCCCTGGCCAACCTGCCCCTTGAGGTTCCAGCTGGGCTAAGCTGCTTGTGCTTCTCCCTTCTTCCTCCTCTACCTTGGAGCTACTCTGCCTGCGTCCCCCATTAAACCCCACCGCAGAAACCGTCCGAGGCTCCGGTGATGCTCCTCCCTCCCCCGGCTCCGGTGATG
>NW_010274750.1:0-1270 GCF_000690775.1 Eurypyga helias | reverse complement strand
GCCCCGCCCCCCCCAGGCTCCGGTGATGCTCCTCCATCCCCAGGCTCCGGTGATGCTCCTCCATCCCCAGGCTCTGGTGATGCTCCTCCATCCCCAGGCTCCGGTGATGCTCCTCCATCCATCCCCAGGCACAACCCCTGTGGCACATCACCGGTCACCCTGCCCATCGCTGGGGCCAGGTGAGTGTTCAGTGGCATGGGGCGTCTGAAAAGCGGAGCGTGCTGGAGAGCCCCCAGGCAGCCTGCCCCTCCACCGCTCCCCAGGGATGCTGGCACCCCGGGAGGCACCCTAGGCTTCTCCGCACCTCTGCGGGCACCCCCAGTGTGTGCCAGCCTCCCGCGTTACTATGGCAATGTGGCTTCATCCTCTGAGGTGCCGTTACCAGTTACAACTCCAGTCCCTTTGCAGACACACATTTAAATCTCAGCCCTTTCACTAACACCGATCAGCCTCCTGGAGCCTCTGCACGCAGCGCAGTTCCGGCATCAGCCTGCCTGGAGGGACGAGCTGCTTCGCGCTCAAGAGGGGTAATACTGATGTGATGGGTTAAACCCTTTTGTTACGTCTCTGCTGCGGGGATCCCGAGTTCGACGTCGGTATGCCGTGCTCAACTCTCCCCTTCTCCCCTGCTCGTTATTTTCATCATTCTTTTGGTTCTTAGGACAAAATTGCACTCCGCTCACCCGGAAAGCTTTTCCCTCCCCTAAACCCTGCTCGCGTTTAGCTTATGCTCAGCCCTGGGCGAATAAAAGAGCTCTCCTGGCTTAATTTTCCAACATCAGGGTCCATTAAACCAAAGGGATGCTTCCCAGGCCTTGTGGCCCTCCGCAGCCCATCCCCATCCCTCCCCTGGCTCCAGGCCCTCCTGAGCGAGTCAGCCGGCAGGATTTTGAGGCCACATTTTGGGGCGTTATTGGAGGTTTCCCCTTGTGCCCGCGCAGTGGGAGCCCGGTGACGTCCTGCGTGTCGTCTGGGAGCTGTGGCCGAGGGGTGCCCTGTGGGCTGTCCCTTGGGTGGTTGACCGGATCCAGCTGGGTCTGGGGCTGCCGTGGGGCACCTCACGCTGCTCTCCGCCTGCCCCCGTGCGCCTGTTCCACGAGGAGTGGGAAGTTCCTCGCCTCCGTGACCCGCTCCCTGGTGACGGGGGGCTTCAGCGGCGGGGAGGAGGGACACAACACGCAGGGCTGAACAGCTCGCGTGGATTTTCCCGGTCCCAGGGACTCCCCTGGGCACGAGGGGGGTGGTGGCTTTGGGCTGAGGTGGAGCTCAG
>NW_010274749.1:376-595 GCF_000690775.1 Eurypyga helias | reverse complement strand
GGCACCCCACGCAGGATGCGCTCCGGTGCCGCCCGCATGGATGCGCTGCAGGGAGGGCAGGAGCCGGGCGGCTGCTGAGGCACGTCGCCCTTCGCCCGAGCAGCGGCCCAGCAATCCAGCGGCACACCGGGGCAGGCGCCTGGGAACGCACTTGGGAAAACACATCCTGGGCAGCCCCTGGCCCAGCGACCGAAGCCGAGAGAGGAGACGAACCAGCAG
>NW_010274749.1:0-218 GCF_000690775.1 Eurypyga helias | reverse complement strand
ACAGCCGCATCCTTATTTAATTCCCAGCATTATACTCACTCTGCTAGACAAACAGATCCTACGAGCCCTCAGTTAAACGTGGATAATTATGGTTGCCTGCACCAGGGGACAGCCCTGCCCGGGCTCAGGAGGGAGAATCGCAGCCCGACTCCGCTAATGCTGTAAATTAGCAAGGAGTGTCCCAGTGGCAGCGGAGTAATTACCAGCTATCGCATCCC
>NW_010274748.1:591-1284 GCF_000690775.1 Eurypyga helias | reverse complement strand
GCCGGCCATGCTGGCAGAGGAAAAGGCGCCCGTGGGACCCCCGCCGCAGCGGGGTTGCGCCGGGGACATCCGCCCTCCCACGGGGTAAGGAGCCCCCCCCCGTGGGCCTGGCACGGGCAGTGGATCCGGACCGGCGGCGTGAGGCACGTGGATAGCAATTAGGCATTTAGCCCTGCGGGGTTTTGAGGGCATATTCTGCTCGTTTGGTGCCGTGTACCTCGGGAATTCGGTATGTGCTTGCCAACTTTATGCAGTGGTGTTGTTATTAATTTCACTCTTATTTTTATTGTTGTAATTATTATTATTGTTGTTTCATAAACCATAAAGGAAATACTCTGAATTTTTAATGGAATTCTGATTCTCGACGAAAACGACCTGTTAAAATTGAAGTACCTGTCTAACTGACTTTGGAAGCGCAGTTTATGAAACCCTTACTTTTCTGCAAAGAGGTGGTCAGGCTCTAGCCTTGCCCTGTTTCTGGTCCTCGCTCCTTCTCTCAGGCGTGGGAATCAGGTTCTTGACTGCTACGTGCCCGCACATGCTGCATCCCCAGTGTGGTCCTGGCCTCGCCTATGGCTGTGCCATGTACTGTAAGACAGAATACAGTACAGTTTTGTAAGGCATTATCATCGCATATTGCTATTTTATGTATTTTCTGTTTAAAGATACGTATAAAGTACATATTCTAGGCTT
>NW_010274748.1:239-570 GCF_000690775.1 Eurypyga helias | reverse complement strand
GAATATAGACTAAACGTAATGTGATCTTTTAAACATTTTGTGTATAATGTAGTTATAAACAAACATAAGCGTATCAAAAATAATTGGCGAGAAAGTACGTAGGCTTGATACATAATGATAATGTTTTTATGTACACACACATTATGTATATTGTTAAGTAGATGGTACGTAGAGGTATTATGCACATAAATGGCATAAAGAAGTGCATATAGCGTGCCAATTTATACGAAGTAATTATAAAGCACGCTAGGTACGAAATTATATTGTAAAAAATTACCTATTCCAAGACGATATATAAAAATATACGTATTATTTGTAATGTTTATGTACG
>NW_010274748.1:0-218 GCF_000690775.1 Eurypyga helias | reverse complement strand
CAGGAATGCAAAACGGAGGGAAACGTTTTTCCCGTGTAATTCTCTGCAGGTAGCACCGCAAAGCGCCCGGGATTTGCGCCGGGGAAGGGGACCGGAGCTCTCCCGCTGCATCGCCTCGCTCCCCCCTCCTCTAAGGCGTGGGATGCACAGCCCCGCGCGGGGTCCGGGGGGAAGCAGGGGCTCCCACTCGTGCCGTCCTCGCCGCCTGGCCCCTCGCA
>NW_010274747.1:241-5591 GCF_000690775.1 Eurypyga helias | reverse complement strand
CAACCCAAACCATTCTATGGTTTCTATTCTATTACCCTAGGTGATCCTGCTCTGGGAGGGGGGTTGGACTAGATGATCCCTAGAGGTCCCTTCCAACCCCTACCACTCTGTGAATCAATGACTCCACTGCAGACGTCCACATGGAACTTGAAGTGCTCAGTGTACATGATGGATGTGGATTAATATAACAAAATGAAGGTGGGGAGTCAGAATATAATGAAGCCTCTTCCATGTTATTCTTCAACTGTTATACTTTGGGATTAATTCCCTTTTGATTAAACTGTCCACTTGAGATCCTGATTACTCCAGAAGAGCATGGACTGGTTTGTTCAAGAGCTAGACACTTCACATCCCTGGATAAGCACCTAGGTCATTCTACATTATCTTGAGTATCCAGGCCTTCTGCATTCTGCTCTGCTAATAAAACAAACCACCCCTTCATGTACAAACTTCAGTGATATTTAATGTTTCTACATGTTGAACAACTCAAGCAAATTAATCTTCCCTGACGAAGCAAAACCAGATTATACATGATATTCTATGTAAACAGAAGTTCTAAAACAGTGAGTTATTATCTAACCTAAATTACCAGAGCAAGGATCACAAACTGGAACTCACAATGTGAAGGATAGTGTATTCTATATTGTATATATCCAGTAACATACAGAATATGCAACTCCTGTGTAGAAAACAGCTGCAGTAGTAACTTGTGTCACACTGCTCTTTTGATGTATCCTTACTTAAAATTTAGTCTATTTCAACAGTTGTGTTGGAGTAAGAAAAAAAAAAAATCTCAGAATAAAGAGATAAGAGAAGCAAGACTGTAAGTAAGTAGAATGCTAGTGAGTGTAGGCTAGAGAGTATTATTCAGCACCGTGAAGTCAGCATTCACCCATATGAAAAAGAAAACCCCAAACCCTTATACTTTACTGAGTCTAACACTGTCAGGGTTTCTGTAACACAGAGAATTTAATCTCTGGTACTTACAAAGGATAGCCATCAATAAGTTCCATAACAACTGCATGTCTGTTGTAGTCTACAGGTTTTGGAACAGGAAATTTTCTGTCATGCAAAGCCTGGAAAGAGACAACATGTTGAAAAATTAAAATTAATCTGTTAAGAAAAGATTGACAAACTCCCATCTAAGATAAGCAACTAATATTACGGAGGAATCAGCACACATTACTCAAATGCTAGCTGGAAACATCAGATCACTTACTGAAGAAGTAAGATAGCATAACAGCTGTTTGAACTTTCACTGCAAAGACAAATAAAATTCCTAAATTTAGATACTAAATGCACTGCTATATTGTCTGTGGTTTAATTATCGTGTATCTGGAAGAAAAACACAACAGAATGGAAAAATGACAGAATCATATGTGGTCTGTAAGCCCAAGTAATCAATAGCAGATAACTGTGAATGGGGTGTCAGGCATTAATAAAACATCCACACTAAGTTGCTGCCAATACAGTTCTGCCTGACTAGTTAATCTATACTGAGTTGCTCTAAGACAAAAGTTCATTCTTAAATGTTAATAATCACCATTACACCCATTAAAGATAAACCAAAGGTAGGTCATTGTATTCTGAAGCTCTCCTGTTTGCCTTTTCTAATGCAAATTTAGACATCGCTGGATTCACTTCTTTGAGGGGTTCATTCTCTTTTTTACTCATTCTCTTGTTAACAATGAATTTTTCTAAGACAAGAGTTCTAAGTGAAAGCAGCATAAATACAGCTTTTATTACTTAAATGTTATACTATTATCACTTTTCAGCACACAATTAATCCCTTCTGAACTCTCTTTTCAGGAAAATTGATCCCCATGATTATATGCCTGCAAGTCCTGACCACATAATGCTTTACCAGTTGGATCAACTGGATCAATATAGAGATTCTACCCGATGGTAATCTTTCTTTCCCTCTCTGTGGAGAGTTCTGGTAGAACCTATCAAGGTTCAAGATAACAAGAAAATGACGTTTAATGTACATAGTACTGTTGAATTAAAAAAAAAAAAAAAATAGAAGGGAAAACTAGCTTTTTATAATTATAATAATTAATATGATTAGTTCTCCACTACCAACTTTCAATCACTATATAACATATGCATTTATTTTTAAAGCAGGTCAAAAATCTGGAACTCTAGGAGTAGTAATATATGTTTGGAAATTAAATAGATTCCCACACTATAGAACAAAGTGTGCTTTTTCAGATCAGAACACCAGTCTGGATTGAAAGCTTTCCCTCAATAGCACAGCAACAACTGAAAACATGGTGCATTAAAAAACAGAGAAATTAATTTTAAAAAAACAGCTAAATGAAACAAAAAAAAAATATTTCTGACAAGGAACTGTAAATTTCCTTACTTAAAGTGTTTTTGTAATCTTACACAATAAATTTTAAAGGACAAACAGCAGAACTTGCAATCTATAAATTATCAATCCATAAACAAAGGTATTTTGAAATTCTCTCATGACACATCCTTCTGTTTCACATGACTTCCACAGCAAAGCTTCATTTAGTCATTGGAAAATACACAAAAATATATAGCACTGAAATTCTCTGTGAAGTACACTTAAAGTCCATTGGGGGGGGGGGGAAGGAAATCCTACTAATACTGCAAATAGGAACTGATCAAAAGAGAGTCTGAAAAGTATCTTACACACTATCCATTGTCAATATTTCCAGAATCGTCACCTACCTTCATATAGGCAAACTCCTTCGTTGCTGCTAGCCGGGACAAATACAGCCATGACATTTTATGTCTGTGCTTGTGGTAGTCACGTTTATTTTTCAGACTGCGAAAGGAAGTTCTGCCAAGCCTATGTAATTTCAATGCAAACTGTTGCTCCTCTTCATTTGCAACAATATAAATATCTAGAAGACACATAAGGTCATAGATCTAAGAAATAAATGTTATCTAACCAGCTAGCATCTAATGCAGTGGTCAGTTTGTTACTTCACTTCTCATAAGTACTATTTCTGGCATGGAAAGGTATACTACAGTTAGTAATGTCAGCTAAATTTACATATTATATATTACAGATCTGAAACATCTTTCAGAGTATGAGATATTAAGGTTGCTATATTCAGGTTAACATCCCCAGGCTACCTACACATCAAATAACAACTAGAAGCTATCTTTTACTGGAAGCTAGGGCAGATGCCAGTGTTTTTAATCACACTTTGGAGAGCCACCTTCTTTCTACTGAGTGGGCAGTCAACCCAAGGACCAGCTCTTGAATTTGAAGAGTGTTAACAAATAGCCTATGTTTCATTTCCACTGTTTGCCCCCAATAATTCCCTTCTCATTCTTCAATTACACAAGTTATGTGCCATGTCAAATTACAATCTTCATGAATGTAAGAGGAATCAAGATAGTACTCCAACAGTTTTGAGCCTATTTTACTTCACTGTCTTAAGTGGATGAAAAAGCTGAAATTATGGTTCTGCTAAATTGCTGCAAAGCTCTTCACAAAGCATGAGACAAAGAGCATCTGTTTGCAAAGTACCTTTTAAGCACTGAACCAAGAATCAGACAAAATGGTCAGAGAAGAACGACACTTGAGAAGAGATATGCACATGCAGCCAGAAGCCTCACACAACATTTCAGTAAGTGACCCATAAGCCTTGGTGTTTGAAAGATCAACTGATTTAACAATCCAGAAGAAAACTTACCTAGTTTCTACCAAAACATTTGCAACATTACAGCAGTGTTTGCTTAAAAATAATACTAAAAATTTTATTTTTTTTTTAATTACCTGATTCTTTGCCAACACCCATCTGGTTTCCAACAGAATTTATGACTTGCCGGGAAGACAGAGTTTTCAAAGCAAGGTAATCATATCCTGCATTAGTTAACCGATAACCCTGGACAGCTAGGTAAGAATAAAATACAAAACATTTAATTTCTCATTATGTATACAGTACATTTAAAGGAAGTCTCAGTTTAGTCCTGTTTCTTGTTTCAGCTTACAGTAAACAACCACCAAGTAATATTTCATCTGTTGCTTAATATTAGCCCAATTTGACAGAACAGTAGAGATATTTAAATTCCTGCAAGTTTTATGAAAATTGAAAAATGGGCAAGAGACAGACGTGTTGTTATCCCCTCTCTAACAGAGGAAACAGCAATATTTAAATAGCCTGGAAAAACCCAAGGAGCATTTTGGAAGATACACATATAGGAGATATAGCAGGGATCTGGGATCGTTGTAATGATCTGCAGCAACATTTAATCCTCTCAAGAACTGAGACAAAAAGTATAGGAATTTCCTGTAGATGCCTACAGTATGTTTGCAAAGCTAGATGCAACTAAAAGGCTGAAGGAAATGTGGAAATGCCTGCAAAACTACTACTTGTCACATAACAGACAATAAAAACTACTTTAGTAGCTGTTTCTGAGACGGTGAAACGTACAGGGCTTTTGCTGTCTCCTCCAGCTTGTGTACTGAAAAACTAACTCATCTGGGCTGATTCCTGTGTGCATCTGAATACTGCCTTAACTGGTGATTCTTTTATTTTCCATGACTTTGATGACTGAGCAAAAAGGAAGTTAACTGTGTGTCTGTTTTCTGCCTGTCATCTTTATAGGCACAAGAAGCTCAGTGGACAGCTACAACATCTGGTGCTGCACAAATCCATACTCCCAGGGCACATCTCACAGAAGGTAAGGCTAGAAGTGCTCTGGATGCTCACGTGTGCCAAGAAAGTGGTACTTTGCAAGTACCAGTGTGAGGCATTGGGGACAGAATGAGAGAGGGTGCCCAACACAAAATTCAAACTCACTTTTAGTTCGCTCATAAGCTAGAAGTTTGTGCTTCACCAACTCTCTTAGAATTTTATTACAGCCACCATGTTTAAGGCTCGCAATCGAAGCAATTATGCTAGCAGGAACTATTTCATGGTTCTTCATGCCCATTTCCACCTAAAAGAGTAAATAAAAATAGATTCGTTAGCCTCTGTATTCAGTAATAATATCAGATCCCATTTGAGATTAAAATCACTTTTCATGGACACATTATTAGGTTTTTTTATGGCTTAACCAAACCTTTTAAATATGCATCACAATGCCTTGATATCCTTTGCCTAATTCAGCCTTGAAACTTCTACAGTATGGATCAGAAGACAGAAGTTTCTGGAATGAGACTCTTTCTCACACTGCCACAGCCGCGGCTCAAGCTGCCTTTCCCCTGGCACTCAGCTGTGACACAGTCCGGCCAGCCAACTGCCCGCGGCCCGCGTTTAACATGCTGCAGGCTGGGAAATCTTTGCTCTGTCCTTACTAGACAGGGTGCCAAACGCAATCAGTACGTGTAAAGAAAGCGGTGACCATCTCTTCGTGGTCGGCC
>NW_010274747.1:0-217 GCF_000690775.1 Eurypyga helias | reverse complement strand
CCCCCGCCATTAACGATTCCTCCGAGGCGACCGGCTGACGGCAAGCACAGCTCGGCCCTCCCCAGCAGGAAACACCGAACCCGAAGGCAGGCAGCGACAACGGCAGCTAGTCCCGTTCCCCTGCAGTCCTTCTTCCGCTGTCGTTTGCGACACAACCAACCCAGCCTCCCATCTCTACACGGGACGTGCCCGACCGCGCCTCGCTAGCTAACCGGCC
>NW_010274746.1:922-2258 GCF_000690775.1 Eurypyga helias | reverse complement strand
CCATCCTGTGATTCTGTGGTGACACCCAGGGTCCCCGGGCAGAGCTGGGGATGTCCCATGAGATGACGGTGGTTGTAGAGCCCAGCTGTCCCCAGACTAGTAGCCATGACACCTTCCCCACGGCAGCAGCACCATGTCCTGGTCCTGCAGAGAGACCCCAGTGCCAGGGGAGGGGTCAGAGATGTCCCACAGGGGACATTTGCCACTACCGCTTTTCATGAGCAGGACCCCGGTGTCCCCGTCCCCTCTGGGCAGGTGCCAGCGGTGCCATCCTCATCCCTTCCTCCCACAGCGGCAACCCAGCACCCTGACCACTCCCGAGCACACGGTGGAGTTGCGTGGGGCCACCCTCGCCTGGGCCAGCAAGGACAAATCCAGCAAGAAGCACGTCCTGGAGGTGAGCACGGTGACAGCGGTGGGGACATCAGTCACCTGCTGGGGTCCACACGTGGCCCATGGGTTGGTGGCAATGCCAGCACCCTCCCGGTTCATCCCACCAGCGGTGAAGGGGATGTGCTGGGGTTGGTGTTGGTGGGGATGATGGGGGGATGTCCCCAGGCTGGGAGCAAAGGGACACGCTGTTCTGCTGGCCACTGTCCCTTTTCCACAGGAATGGAGATGTCACCAAGGGATGGCCCCACTCCCAGAGCACTTTTTTCTCTCGGGCTTTGCATGGGGAGGAGGTTTCCAGGCGCCCTGGCTTGCTGGCAAACAGCAACCGTTGGGCTCACTGGTGTAATGAGTCGGGCACCATTCTCAGCCATAACTTAGCCCCCAAAAGCCGGGTTGCAGCAGCCAAGTGCAGGCAGCCCCACGGCCCTTCCCTGACCACTGCCCGCTGCTCCCACAGCTGAAGACGCGGGAGGGCTCGGAGTTCCTCATCCAGCACGACTCGGAGCAGATCATTGCTGCCTGGCAGAAGGCGCTCGCAGACAGCATCGACAGGCTGGTGAGCAGGCGCCCGCCAACCCCCGCTCTGCCACCCTGGGGACAGGGACAAGGTCTCACGCTGCCCCTTCCCTAGGGCACTGACCTCCGCGGTGAGGAGGATGCCGAAAGCGGGGCTGAATTCGGCTCCCGGGAGAAGCTGGGGAGTGGCGAGAAGCGGGCAGGTGAGCTCGGGCACCCCGGCACGGGGATGGGCACCGGGGTGGCACCAGCAAAACCATCCACCGGGCAGAGCCACCCCAGCGTGTCCCCAGCTCCCTGCAGTGGGGGGAGGTGGTGGGAGCCCCCAGTTCCTTGGGATGACACTCACGTGTGCCCCGACCCACAGCGGCCGGGCAGGCGGTGGGCAGTGCCATCGGCGAGGGGGACGCCAGGCAGGGCCGGAACA
>NW_010274746.1:600-856 GCF_000690775.1 Eurypyga helias | reverse complement strand
CTGGGACGGGGCTGAGCCCCCTTGGGGTGTCCCCAGGCTGGAAGGTGGGTGGGAACAGCCCAGGATGGAGCTGGGACAGAGGGTTGGGGGACCAAGCGCTCCATCCCAATGTCTTGGTGACGGGTTTGGGCGTGACCCATCGCCTCCAGCCCCCCCGGTGGCACAGCCGTATGGGAACAGAACCCTCCGCGCTGTCCCCAACCCCAGACCCGCCACCAGGCCTCCTTCCGGTGTCACCCGGCCGTGCTCAAGCCTC
>NW_010274746.1:0-262 GCF_000690775.1 Eurypyga helias | reverse complement strand
GGTTGTGGTTAACCAGGAGCTTCCCCCCATCTCCACCGCTGTCCCCTGCCAGGTCTGGACATCGATGGGCTGTACCGGGTCAGCGGCAACCTGGCCACCATCCAGAAACTGCGCTACAAAGTGGAGCACGGTACGGTCACCCGCAGTGACAACGGGGACAAATGGGATATAACACCCCCAAGGGCAGGGTGACAGGAGTCTGGCTGGGGAGGGAGGGGACGGGGACCCTGGCCCATCCCCCAGCTCAGGGACCTGCCTGAGG
>NW_010274745.1:289-619 GCF_000690775.1 Eurypyga helias | reverse complement strand
TTGTTGGTTGGGGGTTTTTTCTTCTTTTTCCCAGCGTAGTATCCTTCAAAAAAGAGCGCTTCAGCATTTTTGACAGACTTAATCTGATTCCGTATGAATGAGCCTGGAAAGCGTGGGGCCGGAGACTCAGCGGGTCGGCGGGGTTAGTCTGCAGCCAAGCCTGGCTTCGACGGGACGAGGGAGATGCCACACGCTGCGCGCCTCCCGCAGAGCTGAGCCCTCCTGCCTTTGCTTTCTTCGAGCAGCACTGGTACCCATCCGCTGTCAGGGCATTCTGGGGATGGGGGGAGAGGGGCAGAACCCAGTACTGTGTCCTCCGTCCTGCAGCCG
>NW_010274745.1:0-217 GCF_000690775.1 Eurypyga helias | reverse complement strand
GAGACGTGACCGAGTTTCTTTCCCGGGTGTCGTTTGAGCACAAGGAGGGAGTTGGGGTCTTGCGCATCGCATGAGTGAGATGGGGTGGTGAACTGCCAGCGCCCGGCGTTTCGGCGAGCATCCCTCCCGGCCGAACGCTGCTCGCCTTGAGCGGTGGGGAGGGCTCAGCCCCTCCCCGGATCGTGCCCTTGCTCCCGTCTCAGGGGTCAGGCTGCGG
>NW_010274744.1:319-548 GCF_000690775.1 Eurypyga helias | reverse complement strand
AGCTGGAAGGAGGAGGAGGAGGAGGCTGACACAGCAGTGGGGAGGACTACACATGTGTCCATGCGTGCATGCGACAAAGGGCTGGGAAATGAGGGCTTTTCCCACTGAAAATCGCTTGCCGACACCCAGACACCCATTTCGGGGAGAGAAAGCATAAATCGGGCCGTGCAGACATGTGACGCTGATGTGTCACGCGCAGCGGCCGCCCGGGCTCGAGGGCTGGGGACAC
>NW_010274744.1:0-212 GCF_000690775.1 Eurypyga helias | reverse complement strand
CGACACAAAAAAGCTCACGCAAAGGCCTGGAGCCTCGTTTTTAGCACTTCAGTAGCTCAGCGGGGTCCCGTCCTCCGAGCCAGCAGCGGCGTGGGGCCCCCGAGGAGCTGGGGCTGGTGCTGGCCTCAGCTGCTTGTTTTCTCCGGGATGCGGAGCCAGGGGTGAGGAGGTGCTGCTCGAGCCATGGAGGGGCTGTGGCTGGATGCTGGGGT
>NW_010274743.1:0-7210 GCF_000690775.1 Eurypyga helias | reverse complement strand
AGAGCAGCTTCGTGGTATTTTACTAACCGGAGTAAACCACGACACTTGCACAGCTGGCATGAACTTTGGGAAACTGCCCCCCAGAACACGGTGTTTTGCGACACAGAACAGAGGTGGATGTGCTGGTAAAAGCATCGAATAAGGACGGGGATGGTTTCTGACATCAGCGGTGACAGGGCATCAGCCATCAGAGCCTACTCTGAGCCCTCAGCACCAACGTACTGAACTCGGATTGAAAACTGGGAGATGGTAAGTGTGGCTTAATGTTGCAGTAAGGTCCTGCCTTCGCTCACAAAGCCAAGCCACAGGAGAAGGGGGGACCCCCACAGCTGCGGCGGTATCACCCCGGGAGTGCATCCCCCTCCTGAATGAGGCGAGGACGGAGCAGCACCAACCTTCGCTTTCCTATTTTGCCCTTCTGCTCCCATAACCGCCTCCAAAATCATTATTCCAAGTACCAAAATACCACAGAAGCCACTGAAGAATCCACATGAAACACATCTGGTCTTCAAACAAATCCATTTATTAGTTTGCATTTCTTCCCGCAGAGGTTTTGACTGCACTCACTTATTATTTAAAAAAACCCAACATTCTTAGAGGAGCCCATTTAAAATGTTTTGGGGTTTGCATGGTTATGGGGCTTTCTTTTTAAAGACACAGAGCTCGGTGCAGTTCTTTGTATTCCTGTAAGGGCTTGAACGATGGTTCAGTTCAGCTTTTAAAGCTTAAATAACCACATTCTGATGGAATCTAGCCATTGGTATACCCAGAGCAGAGTGTGTGAACAGCAATGTCAAATCCCTGCTGCAGGAAACCCTATTTTCTACCAATTCCTGGGGCTAAACTCCTACTATAATCACATTTAAAAGCCCACACCAGCATCATTTAGCTTTAAAGAGCTGGAAAACTAGACCGATACTGGATTATTTGAAATGAGTATTTGAGATTTCTGATTGGAACAAAGCGAATTTGCAAAAAAGAGAGATCTGTAAAGATGTAAATTCCTCTGCAACCATCAGGTATCTCAAAAGTTTTAGTGTAAAAGCACCAGAGAAGAAAAACACCCCCCTCATCAGCTCTCAACCCTAACATAACAAGCATAAGCCACGCTCGTCTGACTGGCTTTGTTCGCAACAGCGGAGCGGGTATTCCCGTTTCAGCAACTTCTGCCTCTGGCAGGCCTCCACAAGCACTTACGAGAGCAGAAAGTGCTAATTTAAACGGAAGGCCGAGGGAATTTCACCACCAAAATAACAAAACCTGCTCCGAGATGGCTACTGCCGGGAAGAGCCATGGTTGCGAGCTATTAAACATGCTTTAGGATTCATTTGCACGTGGTCACAACTCAAACCATGGCGAAATTCAACCCAAATCAGCCACAACTCCAGTCTTTCTGTGGAAACAGGCTCATTTCGGAATTAGCAGTGCCGAGGTGGAGCGCAGCAGCAAGGCCGTGTGCACCGGAATTGTTCACGAGCTGGAGACCGTGGCCCTGCTCGAGGCATGGAGCCTGCCTCCCTCTGGGCATGCGGGCCTTTCGCAGAGGGAATTGCCTGGGTTTGCAGTAATTCACGGGCGGGAAAAGGTGCAAACGGGAGACCAGGCAGAGGGGACAGCCTGCACCCATGTAAAGCAGCCGTGAGGGAGAACAAAGATGGAGGGAAGACTCCAGCCCCAAATTCCCACTTGCCAAAACCTACCGACTGCGCCAAGCCACCAGGCCTTTCTCCTCCTCCTCCTCCTCAACCCCGCTGTACACCCAGCTCCCTGGCCCCTGGGTAATGCTCAGGCATGTTTCTGGTCCTCCCCGTTCCCCTCTCCCATGTCCTTCCATTCCCCCCGCACCGGGAAGGGAACGGAGCGGTCCCGGCTGTGCAGCTCTCCTGCCAAACGGAGGTTAATGGTCCCCTCTGGGGCAAGGCAGCTGTAAAGGACAAGTTGTTTCTCTATCAAACGGTCAAATATAGAATGTGGATGTGAAAATTCAAAGTTCAGACCCTGCTGATGACCCATCTGGGAGGAACAGTGCAGTTGCAGAGGATGGAACCCATTTTCCCTGCTTTTCTTAAGGAAAAGAAGCACGCAATTAAAAATTTAAATATGCTTAAAACTGGAAAGCAAGCTCTTAATTACGGCCTAACACATACAGCATGTTCCAAATTACGGCCAGTCGTTCACGTCATTTACTTTTGAAAGTAAAAGCATGGAAATAAAGTGCCTTCAACAGCAGCTGAATTTCAACTCCGCTTGTCCAGACGTACACCTAAAGGCTGCTGACCGTTTTAATAAGATAGAAAATTCCAAGTATGATTGCAAAAATCCAGAATTTACCAGAGTAGTCCAGCATGTCTGACTTTCAGCCCTATTTTTAGTCATTAAAATAACCAAAGGTTTAGTCAGAAGCCTGGAAGGATATTCTTTAAAACTTTCAAAAGGGAAAAACCTAATAAAAAAATCCAGACTTTTACAATGCAGAAGACAGGATTCCTGTATAGAATAAGGGGGGGGAAAAAAAAAAAAAATCTCTCACACAGAAAGGAGTATCCCACACTGACAACGCTTGGCCACACAGCTCCTGAAGGCCTAAGGAGCCTCAGATCTCATGTTTTCCAAACAACGTTTTGAGAGCAGAGCTGTGACTCTAGCTCGTCGGCGCGTGAGAGAGAACGGCAGGAAATGTAAAATACAGGAGACCAATTAAATCCCATTTGACAAACTCCATATGGAATGATTTTGTTATCTCAAAACTGAGGAAAACACAGGAAATAAGGTTTAAAAAATAAAAAATTGCAGTGCTCAACCTGCCTTCCCTTCCTAGAGAGCGTGAGATGAGTATGTGGAGTAAACCAAGCTTTTTGTGAGGGTTGGTAATTCGGTTTATTCCACCCCACAATGGCCACCTACTCTCCTCGAGCCTCTCCGTACCTCCAGCCACCACTCGAGCTCCTCACCTTCATCTGCCCCAGCTCTAACCGCAGAATCACTGGGGTTGGAGAAGATCTGTAAGGTCATCCAGTCCACCCACAACCCAACGCTCCCACACCCACTAGACCGTGTCCTCAAGCGCCACGTCTACACGTGCCTTGACAGCCCAGAGCACCACAGGTCCCTGAGAGTTCTACGTCACCTGTTATTGTTCCGACAGTTTCGGCAGTTGATGCACTCCGAGGGGTCGGCCTGCGGCACCGCTGTGTACATCCCGCCGCCCTGCAGTGGGAAGGATTGGAAAAAGAAGGAATAAACCAAAAATCAGCGGCTATGGAACGGACAAGAGAGGCACCCAGAAGGTAGCTCAGCCCAAGCTGAGCGCCCCAAACCCTTTCACTTGGTTTTCCAACTGGAATCACCTTATCAACCTCCAACCGTGGCACGGCAACACTGAGCCATTCTCCCAAGGCACGGAGAGGGGTTTTGCCAGCACATGCGTCAGAGAAAAGTAAACAACCGCAGCTTAGACAAGCATGCGGTCATTTCCCTGGTCTGTTTTCAGCTTAATACGCTCAGGTTTAATTTAATAAGCACGCTGTAAATATGTTTATTTTTAACACTGAGGACAGACATGAAAGCAGATTGCTGTTCACGAGCAAAGCGGGCTGGTCTGGGGAGATGGAGTATTAAACCGGCGGGGCTGATGTCACAACGCAAACCCATCCCACTTCCCTGCAATTACTCCGATTAGATCAGTTGACTTCGCTACACTGATTTTTGAAACATTGAATATTTTTACAGATGGGGTAATGCCTCAGCCAGCAATGACTCTGGGTGAGAGGGATTTTGTGTTGTTAGTTTTGGCTGAAGGGGCCATTACAAGCAAGTAAAAATGCCCAGATTAACACATACCTCATTGTTAAAGGCTAGGTGGACACCGATGCGGGAGCCGCTTGAAAACGGCGCTGCGGGGCCAGGCTACCACGCTGCGTTTCGGGAGGGGAGCCAGGCTGGGAAAGCTCACCTGATTTTTCAGATTTCAGGCAGTAGGTAGCTTCTACCAACCCCTATTTCTGCAAAAACAGGGCTTATCCTTAAGTTTTTCAAGGCTGCTTGGCTGGAGGAAATGCCTAATTAATCTTGATTGCCATCCTGGCCAGTTTCTCTCTTCCTCATTTAGCCCAATCAATGAAACAATGAAGAGAGGCCCAATGAGGATGAGAACATTCGGCGCTGCCTCACCCACGTGCCAGTCCCGGTCCTTGTATGTGGGAAGGAATGGCATGACACACGTTTTCTACAACGTGGAGGGCAGAAAGAAAAACTCCACCCAGTCAGCTACTCGCAAGGAGAGCGTGGCATCGCGCGTCCCACCGCAGGGCGCAGAGCCCCAAGCTCCAAGGCCTGCGTTACCACGCGCCTATCTTCCTTCTTTCCAAAACAAGTGCAAAAATGAAAAAAGGGGGGAAAACCCATCAATGCAAGTCCCCAAGCTTTCTCCTGGGCGAGCTTTTGAGCCCTGCAACAGCTTCCCTTGCCAAGGGCTCTTCCTGGGGACTTTTGGAGTGTTTCACCTACCGGGAGGTTGGACAGGTCTAAAAAACCCATGGTTTAGGCCTCGGTTGCTCTTGAAAGAGACCAAAAAAGAGCACTTCTTGCTACGTGGGCAGGCCAAGGGCAGAATCAGGTGGAGAACCGAGCGGTCTGGACTCCAAGTCGGAGTTAACTCAAGTGGCAACTACTGTGCAAGCGCTAATTTGTTGTTCAATAAAATGAAGTGCTTGTGTTCAATTATTAACACAAACAATGGCCCCATTTTTTTTTCCCCCTCCAGAAACAGCATGGGTTATTCAGACTTTTGAACTTTTTCTTTCAGTTTTCCTGGGCAACGTTCACAGTTTTGAGTAAGTTTAGTAAGTTTGAACGCAAGCCATCTGTTTCCATAGACAATAATGAAATCATTATTCTCTCTTGGAAACGGGACACGTTTCAGCAAATGAAGTATTTTTCCACAGCGTCCAAGGGCTGGATCATGGGCTGAAATTAGTTTTTAATTTTATTTTCAATTTCAAACCAAAAAACGAGCCCGTCGCGACAGTCGCAAACAAGGGTCTGAAAAAGAGCACAGCACGTTATTACGTCGCCGCATTTCAAGACGTACGGGGCGTTTTATTTTATGGAACCTCCTGCTTCATTCGTGCTTTGCCATAATTAATAGCATCACTTAGAGCTGCAGATCTGAAACAGGTGGGGGAAAAGCGGGTGATCCATAAAGCTGCAGAATAAGCAGCTATAATTAAATCTAAGTTGAAGATTGAGAAATACCATATGTAGGAGTATCTCAGCCCAGCGCTGAGGCGTTCTCAGAGCTTACATGCTGTTAGGAGGAGGGTCGAGGCACATTTCCCAGAGCAAATGGAATTCTTGCTGTCATCCGATAGTCTCAAATGAAAACCATGATGTTTGCATCAGAAATATCAGCCCAGTTGCTTCCTCTGGGATAAGTAATTTAGTGGAACTGGCTGTTATCAATGGATGAGTATTTCCCCCCACCCGAATTAAGTCTGCTCCTACAATCCTTGCGTAACTCCCAAGCCGAGCCTTCCACACGCTGTAAGAGCTTACGTTCACAAGATGATGAGGGTGTTCGTAGTCCACGTGCGTCCCGGAGAGGGAGCTGGCGTGCCCCGGGTACAGCCCGGCGCCTCCGTTCATCATCCCATTAACGCCGTTGGCGACTTGATGGTGAACGTGTGGACAGGCGTTGCCCAGGCCGCCGTTGCTTAGGAAGTTTCCGTGGATGCTGCCATTGACTCGGCTTGTGCCGGGTAAGGTCGTGTACTCGATCACCTGCCCGCTGATATCCGCCCCTTGATAGAGGTAGCCGGGAGGGTCGTACTCTGCAAAAGGCATCGCCACCGGAAGCACGGTTATGGCCAAACGAGAAGCTAAATGAGCGTCTCCAAGAAGGAAACGAAACTTATTTTTGCCTTCTACAGCTTTTGTAAATTAACTGTAACATTCAAGTGCTTAGCATACAAATGCAGAACTGGAAAAACAGCCACATCCCAGAGAACAGACCAGGACCACCGCTCTGAAAGGACTCGGCCGATGTCAGCCACTACGAAGACCATCCTAAAACGGGCCGTTTGAACAGTCCCCAGACCCCTGCTATCCCTTCCAAGCTACTTCCAGAGAACACCTCTGGGCCGCAGCTGAAGCCACTATCTGATCTCGCAAGAAGGCTGGTTTCGTTGATTGCTCAGAGAGCAAGGCCATTTAAAAATAACCCCAGGCTGTGGAAAAAGCAAGGCTGGATGGCGCCTTAGGAATGGAAAAGGCTACGGAGGAGGTTCTGCCAGCACAGAACCGTTCGGTGGGCGCAGAGCCCCTCGCAAAGCATGCTCTGCCACGTCTGCTCAAGGTTCTGACGGGCAGGTTTTCCTTATTAACACCTCCCTGAAAGGCCTGGACCTCCAACTTCATCTCACTGCGCAGGGACCTAGCAGTAACGAGGGGCTCATCCTCCCAGGGCTGCAAGTTCTTTTTTCTTTCCGGATATACACAGGAGAGGGAGAGATCCGGAGTTAAGTCTCCACGTCTTGACAAGTCCTTATGATCAGACACGAGTTCGGCCACTCAGCAGGTGCTTAAACGTAAGCTGAAGCTTTGCCCAGGGATTTCACAAACCATCCTTCGGGTAAAGCTGCAGCACAACCGTGCAGCGATGCCGCAGGGTAGCAAAACAAAAACACCCCACATCTTCACTTAAGGCACAGCTAGAATGTGTCTAGATAAATGTCAGTTGGTTTAGAACAGGAAAACTGTTCTTATAAACTTATAAAATTCAGAACTTGAACAGAAAACTGCTTCCCATTCACGAAACGGAACATGAACATCACCAGTTTCACCCTGACAGTATTTTCATCGTGCAAGGAAACCATAACCAACTCACTCTGCATGTCGTTTTGCTGCCGGTTCTTCCAGAGGCACATGGCGATGAAAACGATGAGGATCAGGACCATCACCCCAAGGACGCAGCCCACGATCAGGTACAGCATGTCACTGCTCCGAACAGGGCTGTTGGAAGGCCCAGCCCCACTTCCTCCAACCCGGTCGGGGGGATTCGGCGGCGTGCTCAGGTCCTTCGCTGGGTATTCGGATGCTCCCGGCATGCGTTTCACTGGATGAAGTGAGAGACAAGTACAGGGACATTCACGAAATGCATTTTCTCAGTGTGTTTTTTTCACTGTGAGATGAAAGCAGATGCAGCCCTGAGAAG
>NW_010274742.1:0-22950 GCF_000690775.1 Eurypyga helias | reverse complement strand
TATATGTAAATATTTGTATAATGTATACACATATATTAAAATTCATATATATAAATATAAGTAAATAATACATAGCCATATTAATTGAATGTATCCTTCCATTATTAAAAATGGCCTAATACAGTTCATTAATTCTTGTGAATTGTCTAAGGTTTGGAAAAAGAGATGAAGAAATATTGTCCACAAAAGGTATCAGTGCTGAATTCAGAATTTATCTATTTCTTATTTTCATTCATATTTTCACTGATCACATAGTTACAGACAGAGATGGGCAAATCACGTTAATGATGTTTCCTTTGTTGGTTAAAACCTCAGGAATAATACTGTTCCCTTTAAATGGATGTGCATGGCTTCAAAGCCATGGATACACTGTAGTCCAGTGTTTGAATGCTGGAGTGATTGCAAGAAGTGTTCTGTGCTTGCAGAAAGCTTTTCGGGCAAAAGTTGATAAGGGGCCCATATGTAATGTGAGCCGAGTAGCCATATCTTCTTATAGGAAGATAAAAACTAGCCAAAACAGGTAGTATAAGGCTGTATAAGCTTATTCAAATTATGGTGTGAAGGAAGGAATTTATATCTGCTACATGCAGATTCTGAGGACCTGGCACAATGTCCTTATTCCTGGGGTTTTTTTGTGGAGTTATGGAGATTTTTGAAAGCGTTATTGCCAAACACCAGATGCCAAATCCATGAGAGTTGCACTTTCAGCTGCAGTTGTTGGTTTAGAAAAATTTTACCTCCTTTCTTAAATTCTGTTTTTATTTAAGGAAAATCCTGAGCAAGGACATGCCTGGCTAAAAATTATGGAATTTGACCATTAGCCCTGTCTGCCTTGCTTATCCTATCTCTGCTGTTGTGTACCCAATTCCCTTGAGTACTGAAAATTGTGATGAATTAGGTCATATTTACAAAGCACTTTGAAGTTGGAAAACAGTGAACAATTATTCAGTATTATAACTTTATTTTTCGTTAGAGTGAGATACTTGCTATGAAGCAATGAGTGCAATTTAAAGTTACCATCAAAGACTACAAAGGACATGTGCTCCTTTTTGCTTTGAAAATGTAATTATCATGTGTTAATATAGTCTAGGAAGTAGGCTATCTACTCATGCACAGATTCTTTTGAAAAATGGTGGGGAAAGCCAGAAGACCTAATTTCCTGTTTGGATTGCTCTGGGATGTTTGTAATATAACAATGAAGAAATGTAAGTGGTTACTGATGAGATATGGAAGAAAACATTCATGTGCTTTAATTCTGCCTCTAGATTTCTGCCGTGGTTTTAAGAATATTTTTCTTATTCTACAAAGTAAGAATTATATATGAATTACAACATGATAGTGCAGAAAGGAAGACTTTTTAAAGCTTTTTACAGGAGTAACCATATTTTAGTTCTGCAGTTCTAGAGTGTGTAGTACAATGGAGTCATGGTCTGTCTCTGTTGTGCTCCTAGGTACTCTATTATTATTATTCCTCGGATTAATAACTATAGATGTAATGGTAAAATATTATTTCTTGTTCATGCAGATAGAAACAATAACAATACCAACTAGTAGTAAGGATTCAGGAAACTTGTGTAAGTGAGAAAATCAAAAGACGTACTACCAGATGGTAATGAAAGGGGCAATTTCTCTGGTGTATATATATGGCAATAGTACTTTGCATCTGATGTTGTACCTTTTACCCAGAAAAAAACTTAATCATGATACCCAGTGTTTGGATGGTAAAGTTCCATCTGACTGCTTTCAAGACAGTGAACAGCTGAATGTTGTCTTGGAGCTCTGAAAGCTCATGGTTATAGTTTACACAGGTAGCTGAGTGGACTGGGATTAATACTTTTATGAACAGTGACTCTGTTCAAAAATTCCAATTCAATTAGATGTACCCTCTCTCAAAAAAAAAAAAGTTTTTCTTTTTCTTGAGTAAAGATGGAATAAATTTTTAGTGGAATTTTTACATGTTTATAAAGTTGAATTTTTAAATCATTGTAAGCCTGTTAAAAAAACCCAGAGACCTACAACAAAACCCCTCAAGACTAAAGTATACTATCAGATTAGGTGTGCTGATACCTTCCTTCTCTTGGGCAAGTTATTTAGACAGGGATACTCCGAAGAGAATTTATTACTTAGTAGGTGTAGAAGTAGTCTGCTGAAGAAGCAGGTTGTGCTGTTGGTTATCTTTTGTTCCTACCGTTTTCCAGAATTTTGTACCAGGTGTATGAATACTTCAGAGAATCACAAAATCACAGAATGGTTGGGGTTGGAGTGGACAGCCTCATCTGGTCCAACCCTGCTGCTCAAGCAGGACCATCTACAGCCAATTGCCTAGAACCATGCCCTGGCAGCTTTTGAATATCTCCAAGGATGGAGACTCCACAGCTTCCCTGGGCAACCTGTGCAGGTGCTCGGTCAACCTCAGAGTGAGAAGTTTTTCTTGATGTTCAGAGGGAACCATCCTGTGTTTCAGTATGTGCCTGTTGCCTCTGGTCCTCCACCAGTGAGAAGCGTCATTCTCTGTGCTCTTCACACCCTCCATTCAGGTATTTATACACATTAGCATGATCCCCCCCCGAGCTTTCTCCTCTCTTGGCTAAACAATCCCAGGTCTCTCAACAGTTTCTCATAGGAGAGATGCTCCAGTCCTTTAAATATCTGTGTGGCTCTTCATTGGACTCACTCCATTATGTCCATCTCTTTCTTGTACTGAGAATCCCAGAACTGGACGCAGTACAGTTTGAACTCACAGTGTTGTTTCATGTAGCTTTTGCTAACTTAAGAACAACATTGTTAAAAATAAGAACTTTGATAGCAATCTAGATAAAGATTTTTTTGGGGGGTGGTGTTTGTTACAGTGGTTTATCTTTGACAAAAACATTTGCCATCTTTGTAGCATTTGAATACCATAAAAGACAATTATATTGATTTTACTAGTAAAACATGGGAGCACATTGTACCATTGGTTTTGCACGTAACGAGGTTACAATGGATAATTGAAAGGAGAATTTGGCCCATTGTTTCTGAAACTTAATTTTCTTCCTCCCAAACCTGTGTAGGCAGACCAGCTGGCTCCAGGCAGGACCTATTTAAATGCAGAAATAGTATTAAGCCACCTTAATGTGACAAATGGCAAAAAGCACTTTGTAAAAATTTCATTCAGAAACAAAAGAGTGAATTGTTGAGTGAGCCTGTGGGGAAGAGAGGTCACAAGCGAGTAGATTTTTATATCATCTGAAAAGAACTAACACAAACCAAGCTGGGGATCTGGGATAAGAAGAGTTACAGTTAAAACTGCCCAAGTGAGTGCCTTTTAAGTGTTAATTAGTATAAAAATTAAATTTGTTTTGATTCAAGTAAATATTCTGTAGCCACTGTTGGTTATGCTTTCAGCTACCCTCTGACAAGATGCTAATTTTCCTCATCCTTTAGATGATCTCTTGAAGAATGGACTCCACTGAACTAATGCACTTACTTTCTTAGTGACAGCTGCCAAGGTGCTGTCAAACCCAGCTGTCTCATTATTCCTCTTTCATTACATTTTCTTGTTATTCCTTGTACATAGGAGAAGAACCATATTAAAGCATTCCCTGTGACTCCGTTATAATTGCACCCTCTGTTAGTAATTGCTCATCCATTCAAAAGCTTTGCTGCAATATTTTGAAACAAATTGACATCATTCTAGTTCTGCAGTTAATCTGCTATTCAGAAAGGCATAGCAGGGGGATGTCTTATTGCTGTACTTTCTATGCATGGGTACTTTGGAAAGAAAATTAGCTTTGGAGACACTGTTTGAACATTTTAATGAAACCATTATACCTAAGAGACTCTAATTTCTAGATTTCAGTCTGATACCAACTACCCCTGTTTATAGAATATTGTCATGCTCTGGTTGTGCACCTCTTGATTTTACATTATATATTGTATGTTTTTGTCTTCAGCGTACGTAGGGAGTTTGACATTTTATTACACGAAGTGATAGAAATGTATAAAGACATTTAACTGACATACTGACAACTTGCATGGAAGCACTAATGGAGATATATTATGCAAAGTAAATTCTCTGAAACGCGATGGTCAGGTTTTTGTAGAATACTTTGCTTTGATGTAGTAGCATGTCAGAAAAGTAATGTATATTACTAAATTGAAAGATCAAAAGACATATCCTGTCTCCTGCATAATAGAAGATTCCATTCCCTTTCCAAATACAACCCTTCACATGGAAATTATAAAGGGTTAGCCTGAAATACAGTGTGCAATTGTGCAAGAAGCATTAAGAATCAGGAAATGTTTGTCTACATATTGGTTTTTGGGAGCAATAAATATCATTGACAAAACCCAGCTTTGACTTGAATTATAACATTCTCCCTTTGCCTGACTGTAAAGATTGGCACAAGACCTGACAAATGAATATGAGTTATAATATTTCCAGACAGCACATAAGCAGCATTTTGTCAGTTAAGGATAACCACTATTTAAAAAAGCATTTTCTACCAAACATTGATTTGAAAGTGAAAGCAATTTGAGAATTTAATATTTCCCTGTTCTGCTTCATACCATGACAATAAAAGTGTAGCATGACTTGCTTGTAGTTTTGTCTTCTAAGTTAATGGGCTATTGTCAAGGCTGTGACAATTAAAATTTTTCTTCACAGTGAGGTGTTGTGGTTTTTGTTTGTTTGTTTTTGTTTGTTTGGGGTTGTTTTTTTTTCTCATGAGGATTCACATTGCATTTATAACCACAGCTTCCCATTTTGTGAAAAACTTTCTTCATGCATGGCCAAGAAAATAGTAAAGGATATGTGCTATGTCATGATTATGGCCATTTTCTGCTGTTACGTATTCTGATGGCAATATATCAAGAAACTCAGACAAACTTGAAGGGTTTTCAAAAACAAAATGGTGTCCCACATAGTAATACAGTCACATAATCAATTTGTTTCTTTCCTCACACATCAAAACATACACCTCTCAGAACGCCTTTGACATTCTGCAAGAAGACTGCATAGAAACTTTATAAACTAGTGTTTAATTTTGGGAAATGAGAGTTATCTGTCTACTGTATTTAGCATTAGAAACAGATGTATTTATTACCGCTGTTTGTCCCATCTCAGATCCACACAAAAATGAGTGTAGTGTCTATGGGGCCAGGTGAATTTTGAATCTATTATGTTCAAATTTAAATTGGAGTTCTGTACTCTGTGTTTTATTTTAATTCCTAAATCTTCCTTTGTCAGTATGGTTTTGGCAGCCACTGGTTGTTATTTACTGCTATCACTTTCAACGGCTTTATGTAACATTTTAATTACTGTAAATGTCACCTACTTTTCATCAGGAGTTTTTTATGGATCATTAAAATAAGGAAGGTACCCTTGGACAGTTGAGTGGAGAAATTTTTAAACAATGTTGTGAGATGTATGAAGGAAAGGCACACTTTTAGATATTTAGGTTGGATTCTGATTTTTTTAAAGCTTTTATAAGTTATTTCTTCTTAGGTCTTTTTCCACTGATTATGTCTGTTTTACAGAAAGTAGCACTCTGTTTTTCTGGAAATGAGTTATTTAAAAGATACAGAGATTTTAGACTGTAATAGTTGCTCAATTAATGTTGTAAATTAAGCTTTACCCTTTCTAGTAAAGATACCAGATGACAGAAAAATATTTGCTTGAAAAAGATGTTAGAAAAATCATCTTCAGATTATTTGATCTTCGATGAAAAACTTCACCTAAGTTTGAGGCGGATCTTCTACAGGACCATGTGGATAGGGCACTGCAACATTTAAATGAAAAACTGCATAATGATTTCTGTCCTAAAAAAAATGAGGCCAATTTTCATTAATATCAGTGGAACAATACAAATTAATTTCATCCAATTTATTATCACTATAATGCACAGTATCTTCTAAAAGATTTGACATTTTATTCAATATATCTGCAGTTGCATTTGTTTTCTCAATATTGATAGATAGGATTCTGGGCCATTCTTCTAGAAAGCCTCTTCCTAGTGATGTTTATACATCTCTGGAAGGGACTGTTTGGATTTCATTCAATTATTTGTAAATCTACAATGGATTTTCAACCTTTTCATAATTGTTTTACTGGAAACAAAATTCAGATCAGGTAACCATCCATTTTTGAAAATTGTATCTATAATTCATATAATTACATTTTTTACAGAGGTTGGTTTGAATCTCTGACATTTAAAAGAAGGACTGTATTTAGATCTTTCTTTAATGTTTTTTCATTTTGAAAATTAATAGTAAGTACAAATCTTTCTGCAGTGAAACAAACGTGCTATAACTATAAGGTACAGTCAGACTTCGCTCTTTAAATTTTCTTCCTTATATATGGATATCTGGATTTATAATACATTTCTTTAGGCGTGAGTGACGAACTGTAGCTCCAGTAGAAATTGATTCAGATTAACTATATGTGCCTTAGATATCTTGTTACTAGGAAAAAACTATTTAACTAGAAAATACTTCGAAGGAGTAGAGAAAAAGGGTAAGCCTACAGCACAGCACTGAAATTTTAATTTGTTCTGTTAAAGAAGACACAATAATTAAGACATAAACCCCAGACTACTGTGACAATATTGACTATAGGGTCAACTCATTTAACCTTGTTGCAGTCACATAATTAGTATTGATATAATGGACTTAGAATTCCACTTATTTCACTTTTTATAGTTTCTGGCACACTGTTCTTTTTTGGATGTTAGCTTAGTCAAGCCAATATAACTTGAAATTATCACACTTAAAGCCCACCACATCGGTCTTCAAGATGACAACATTTTGCTCTGCATTTATAACGGACCTGTTAAAAATTGCTTACGATATTTCATTGTTACTAAATGTGGCTTTTTATTTCCTAAGTATATCTGATGTATGTTTATCAGTTGCATTGCTTTGAAGTTAGTGTTAGCTGTTCAATTGCTAGAAATTTCCACGTGCTTTATGTTTTAAAGAATTTGGACTTAATTGTGTTTGTATATTTTCCCACCTGCCTTAGTTAAAGATTTTTTTTTTCTTCTTACTTATCACTGGAATATTAATATGAGATCTTGAGAAAAAAAGCTTAGGCTGAGGAGATCCTTAGAATATTCTTTCCAGCCTTTCACGAATAGTTTTTCCTTAATACAAGTTCAATGACATCCTAATATGTTCCTATAGGAAAATACTCTCTATAGTGACTAGTGCAGCTAAATGTAGGTATTTACTTAAATGATTCACCTTAACCGGGCTTGGCCAAAACAAATTTTAATTTGATTCACCTAACATTGGAATTTACCTTCAAATATGGCTTCTACTTCCCTCCCTCCTGGAAACAGAAAAGGTTCTTCCGAAAGTGCTGCACACCTATAATTCCTATTATTTCTGGAGCTACACAAGAATTTTTAAAATAAAACCCAAATTCTTTACCAAAATCTTGAAGAAAGATGTATGTATTAAATTTTTCATACAATCCTTCTTCTATGTCAGGATGCTTCCTGCAAATATTTCTACCTACGCTTAATATTTCTCTGGAACAGAAAGGTTTGTATGCACACACTCTAAAATAAAAGCTTAATGACATAAAGTACTCTTGGCTCCAGAAAAGGTAAATACTTGTCTGAGGAAAGAAAAAGCAGAGAAGGAAACTGTTTTCCATGTCCTCTGTAAATAGAAACATAAAATGAGTTTAATTAGTGTAATCATCTGTATTAGACTGACTCTTCACTGACAACAGAATGCTCCCTGATCCATCTTTGCTTATCCTCTGTGAAAACGGCATCTCAGCTGCTGGTATCTGCTCTGTTTTTTAGCAGGCTAAACTAAGGTGGCCTATAAATCCTATTTGTCATTACCTTCTGGCAGGTAATGTCATAGTCGTTCATAGACGGACTTTAAGATTATGTAATTTCATTACAGAAACAGATGGAATCCACAGAACTGGGTCTGGCACAGTACAAATCAAGTCTATCCAAAAGAGTATATGTGTACTTGGATCTGTGGTATGTAGCAGTGTAAAATCAAATTTTCTAATCTGTAATTCCTTGAGAGTTATTAAAAAGCAAACTTGATTGTAAGCTTTTACCCATATACGATGTTTCTGAATAAAATACACATTTTTATATGGGTACATTCTTTGATTTTCATAAACTACATATTTATTTTTACTATCCATGCAACTATTACAGTGGGTAACAGATATCTTTTCTGACATACAATCAGATGCACAAAATCCTTGCTGATTACACCCAAGACCTTTCAGAATAATTTGAAAACCTCTCAGATCTACAGACACAGAGAATTCATGGTGCTATGAATCAAAAGAACTCACATGCATTTACTATGCCTGTTTTAGAATGCTTGTAGTTTTATAACAATGAGAACACAGTTGTTTCTTTCTTTAATTAGGATTAATTTATTGATGGTATTCCTACCTATTCCTGGAATATTTTGGGCAAATGTGAAAGTTAAATATTGCACAATGTTTTATGCTATGTAGAAGTTCCTTGAAAATACTGCGAGGTTCTCATTTTATTTCTTGAAACTATTATTTCTTTTTCTGCCCCAAACACTGTCTTGGCATTTAAATAATTGACAGTTAGTACTGGTGCTGTTTGACTGCCCATAAATCAACAACTAACTACAGTAAAAAATTGTGAGTTAGACTTACCAGTGAGGTCATTAAACATAAATTTCATAAACATATTAATCTATGAGGATAAAGTGGGAATGTGGTCAGAAGTACTGGAAAATTAGTGAACTAAGATATGACATTGTGGGAAGTTCAGAAGAAATGTTATGTGCACTAAGTCACTATAAAATACATTTTGAGTATTTTCACACAGGCAGTGTGGAGTAACGAATAGTGAAAAGTAACTGACATCATCAAACAGGTAGCATCCAAGGCTGTGACAGGACAATAAGGATTTCTGCTGTAATGCCTCCAAAAAAAGCCTTCTGATTGGTATTGATTTGTGCAATTGATTGGTCATCTGGAGCAACCTGCCCAGAGTTCATATATTACTGAAATTAAGGCAAAGCTTCTCTTCATTGACTGGATTAGGGGGAAAGCAGTTGGAAAGAATAATGAGACATAATGCTATAGCTGAGCATAAATAATATCATAGATAACGCAATCAATAAATGACTGTGTCAGATGAAGACCACTTGAGGCACCAGAACTTGAGATACTAATTTGATAGTTGCAAGGTATGAAGGAACAGTCTTAAAGCCAAGAGTAATGGCAAAGATACATCCAGCACCGTCTGCAAGTACTGGAGGAGCATAAGTGTTAGGAGGCTCCAGCTCAAGCTGAACAGCATGCTTCCATGTATATGAGATACATGGTATATGCATGATAGATAGAGTCCCAGAGGCATTAGTATGTGAATGATGGCAGGCAAACCTCTGATATGGAAACCTTGTTAAACTTACACTTTTAAATAGCTCAGTATCTGAGAACAACACTGGCGGTAGGGTTCTGCATGCAGTTTATAAGAACAGTAGCTTTAATGGCAACACTGAAATCAGGAGATCTGCCAGTGACATTAATGACACCAAGTGAACGCCACTGCAGTCTGATTCTGTATTAAATCAGTTACCATGGATATGCATTCGGCAGTCAGCATGTTTATATAAGCAGAACTAGCAACATGAACAAATGCAAGACAAATGCAAAATTAATGCAAGTTCATTGGAAATATCCACCAAAAATGAAAAGAGCCTTGTCCCCTCCTCCCCAGAAAACAACCAGAAAAAACAGGGTGTTTTAGTGTCAGGAGGGATTTGGCTTTGTTACTTCTAAAAGGTTGTGGAGACAGATTATAAAGAAGTGCGGGTGCTTAACCTTTACCCAGATAAGGACTTAAGTGACTTCATAGGTCTGAGTCAAAAAGTGTTTCATTAAACATCTGAGGTCATTCTGTTGTGAGTTTGTAAACTAATGACATAAACAAACTATGGATTCCATCATTCCAATTCAGTCAAAATAAGACAAACAAAAAAAGATAGGATAAGACTTTGTTTTCCTGTAAATTGAACAGGCTCAGAGAAGATGTGATATATGATAACTATATGATAATTTTCCTATGTGATAGCTGCTATTGCAGCAATTCCTGCATCAGTCCAGAGGTTGCTGGTTCTGCCCTACCTACATAAAAGCCTTGAAATCCTCTGCCATTTGGGACTGTTTTGGTCCTATACATTGCTATAGGAGGGTAAGACTGGAATTTGTGGTGGATATCTTATACATTGTTCTTAAGAAAAATTATATGCAGCTCTTTAAATATGCTTGTTTATTAAGAAAGTTAATGCTTAATGTTTTGAAAAAATGGGCAGACTCTGAAATGATTCACAATGTGTATAACATTATAATTGACAGAGAAATCAAGAAGACCATAAGGAAGAATTAGAAGAATAAATGTCAAAATCAGTGATGAGATTGTACAATGTTCATGCAAATGAAGAGGGGAAAATATTAACAGAATAAAATGACAGATATTCTGAAATACGTAACTGAATGATAGTGCTAATGAAAGGAAAACCAGATTTATTTAAAAAAACCCCAAACACCCACCATAACCCTTTACAATTTGGTTATTAATCAAATTAATCTTTAGGTGCTGTGCAACAAATAAGAAAGCACAGGCACGGACATATATTCCCCTTCTGCTACAGCTTCCTTCAAACTGCAGGTGCGTCTCATGGGATCCATGCAATCTCCACGCACACTTCAGGTCAGAAATGTGAGCAGAGAGGAACAGTATGCCAATTCATTCCATGTCTGTTTAGAAGGGAGGGAAAGCGAGGGGAAGTGGCTGCAGAAAATGGTCTCACTGCCTTCCTCCCATGCTGGTGCAGCAGTGTGTAACCCCACAGACAAAGCCCAACCTGGTCTTGTAGTGTTCTTGGTAGACACTTATGCCTAGGATCTGAGCCTCATTTTCAAAACAAAGGAATTCTGGGAGAGACGGTTTTCCCAGCAATCAACTTGTCTACATTGTTCACTTTAAGGAGTTGCTACTATCCAAGATGCTTGGGCTTTATGCGCAAGGGGATTGTGATTTTTGGAAAACTTCAATTCTCCATAGGGGAAAAAGAAATTATTTTAAAAATTCCTGCTTTAGTCTGTTGTGTTAGGTATAATTTGTCACTGTTCAGGGTCTACATTAGTTTACTCTTGGCTGACGTCCTTGGCTGGAGTGCACCTCCCAACTAAACTATCATCTTTTTTCTGGTGCAGCCCATAAGAGCTGCCTGCAGGAGACACATCAGGAGCTGTTAAGAAAAGGGGAACAGAACTGAAGCTGCAGTTAATAGGAAATAATTCAGGCAGACATGATACAATACTGAAAGGAATGTAAAGAAAGTGTTCTGATGAAGAACTTTTTTTTCTGGGAGTGAGGTTATAGACAGTAAACATGCCACAAAGACTTGTCATTGTTAATAATATATGTAGGAGGTGGTTCTTTTTTCTTTCTCTTTTCTCAAGTAGTACGTGAAGTAGTGTTCTATTCAAAGGGTGGAAAAATTCTGGTAGAATTAAAATTGCAATATATAGTGATGTCTGTGAGATGTGCTGAAGAATGAGATTTTAAGATAGTTTGCTCAGATATGAACACAGACATAGGCACACGCACACAGAGTCTTGTGTGTCTTAATGGTATAGCTCTGGGAAAACTGTTATTCAGACTAGACTCTTGGGTGATAAGCAAGAAAATGAGTATATACCACTGTAATCGAAAGTCGATTACCCTGAATTGTAGAGTAAGGGAAGAAAAGATTATTTTTCTGACTAGCCTCCCAAAGCTATTTCTTGTCTCTTAAGCAAGCACTAATTTTTGGCAGTGATTTTCATGAGGTCTTTTAGAAAATCCTTGTGGCATACAGTTTTAGTCTTCAATTTGATTTGATGTGATTTTCCATTTGGTTTTCCTCTGCCAGGGTTTACCTCTGAATTACAAGGTTCACAAGAAGCTGCCTCAAGCTAGCACACTGGTCCTGACATCCTCTTTTTTTGCATCGTCCTTTACATTCAGGGTGAACCCAAACCTTAAAGAAAGTGCAAAAGTGCATCCAAAGCTACATCCACATGTACAGTATCACAGACTCACATGTATCCTTAGAGACAGAGTAAAAATTATGTTGTGAAAAGAGCTGGTAACGAAGCAGCCGTATAAATTCATGTGGTGCTAAATGGAAATGTGCACTGGGCTGATATATTTAAAATGACAAAAACTATTAATGTAATAGAAGCTACTTGAGATGGATCTACACTGGCATGCAAATGAGAATCTGAGGCAGCTGGTTGGCTGGAAGGTAAGGAAAATAATTTGTCATGCACACTGTATTTACATAGGCTTAATTTTAAGCACTGTCCAAATACTTCAGTATTTTACAAATACTTCTATACTTCATTTATTTTTGTACTATTTTTTACTGGGATAGAACTAATTTTCCCCATAGTAGCTCGTATGGCGCTATGCTATGGTATTGATAACACACAAATGTTTATAAATCATGGCTTTATTTATTAAACTGTCTTTGTCTCAACCCATGGGATTTTTCACTTTTACTCTTCCAATTCTCTTCCGCATCCAATGGGCAGGAGTAAGTGAGCGGCTGTGTGGGTCTGATCTGTCTACCACAGAGTTAAACCCTGATGATTTTGTAAATATTTTGTGGTATTTACTAGGTTGGTGGAATTAAATAAACTAAAGAATATTTCAGAACAAGTTCAGTTTTAGTTTGACTTGTAAACAATGCAGTAAAGGTATTCACCATTGCTTCTAAGACACTAAGACAAAGATATTCTCTCTTATTATTTCTTAGTATCAGGCCAGCAAAATAATGTAGAGTACCTATTAACATTTACATTCTTCTCTGTAAAACACATCTTTTAAAAATACACAAGTAAAAACTAAATTAGCAGAATTTTCTTTGCTTTGGTGCTTTAAATTCCACTGTCTTCTTGGAATGACTTGGTGATTTGAGTGCTTTACAGCATTTGTTCACACAAGTTGTTTTGCCTTTCTGCCTGGTCAAATATATATATCCTTTGCATAACTACAGTACCACAGGTACCTTGGCCTACTGGAACCAGAAAAATTACATGCAGGAGAATGCTACAAATATACCTTCATTGTGGTTATTTTTTAAAAAGTGTGCTTCTTCAGTGGTATTTTTGGAGTGTCTAAATTTTGTGGTGTGTTGAAAATATGCAAATTCCAATTAACACAAAGAGGAAAAACGATTAAATATTTGAGAAGAGAACTCTGTTTAATTCTGTCTTGTCAACTAGTGAGTTTCCTGTAAATTAATGTTTGGCATATTGAGTTCATCTTAAAATGGCCTGTAGACTATTTTTATGTCATGCTGGCAGTATTGCCAGTAAAGGTCTAGTATGCTTGATGCAATATTATTCAGTGTTAAAGTGTGAGCAAATACTTGCATAACTGTGATCTGAAGTTTGGGGTTTACATTTCTATCCATGCAGCAAATGCTACTGTGGTAAAAATGACAGCTTTTCCATGTTTGCAGATTTTTGTGATTGCTCTGTTCTTCTGGTCCATATGTAAATGTTATGAATGCCAAGCAGGATTAACTGAGAAGTGAGTTAGAGCTGGATGAAAGCCCAATTACCTGATGCCTCCATGAGGCTAAGGCAACAAACTTTTAAAAAATCAACAAGGAAAATGCTCAACCCTCCAATTCACATTAATTTCATTAGTGAGGCTCTTTCTTTAATATCACTTTTTGGATACGCTGTTGGTAATTTTTGATGAACAGCGACACCACATAAATTTAGAGATTACCGATCAGTACTAGGTTAGCCTGGAAACTGATAGGTGTAAGTGACAGTGAAAACCTTGCTTACAGGCAGCATGCTGGAGCAGAAGAAGAACACTTCTGTTGAGGCGTTCTTCAGTAGACTCTTGGCAATGTATAACGTATTGCTTGAAGTCAGCTTTAATTCATTAGGAAAGCTTTTAAATAACTGCCTTGACTGTAGGCAGTGCTAATCATTTCATAGTTTCCACTGAATCACTTGATGCCTTTAACATTTGGGAATATGTCTCCTAATTACACGCCAAAGTAGGAAATTTATTAATACATTTTTAAAGGATGAAAGAAGATTGGAGCTGACTTTCTCACCTTCTAACAAAATCTGAAGCCCAGATTTTCTTATTGAAAAAACAATTATATTAATCTCACTGGATAAAACAGTTTAGTAACATCCAGTTTAAGATTTCTGATAACATACAGGATTTAATCTCGTGGCTGTTATATTCCTAGTGCAAATCCCTTCTCTTTCCATGATCAGTACCTGTGACATTCTCACTTTTATATCAGACAGGTAACAGTTCACTTCCGACCCCAGGACATGGTGTGAGCAGACGTCCACATGCAGAGAACACCGCGTGCACAATTAAAGCGTGTACCTGCTAGGTAACTGAGGGTTGTCCAGCCAGAGACTGCAGGAGCTTGATGAAGCTTTTGGTAGCCCTCCTATCCCCTGACTTTCTTTTCACTCCACCACGTTTACCTATTTCTCAGAATTATTCCTCATGCACCTACAGCAATCTGGATTGATTTTGAATGAGCTCCTATGTCATCCCTGCTCCATTAACAGCAAGGGTACCATTCTCTGAATCAGACTGTGGCAGACGTTAAGAGCTGACAAGTGACCTGACAGACCTATCTACACAAATCATTGGTCCCCGTGTCTTCTAGGAAACAACTGCAAATCACACAGAAATAACCACAGAACGATTTGAGACTACATTCTCCTGGCTGGGAGAGCTGATATAAAGTGTTTCAAGACTTACTTATTTCTATTTTTCAGTCCCATGGCTGCCTATAGGAGCCTAAAGCCAACCTCATTGATAAAGAATCAGCCTGACAACCACAAATAAAAAGGAATAATATGGGCCTCACAGAGAAAATGTAAGATGGGACGTCTATTAGTACAGTTTTCCTTTAGAGGTGACATCAGAATGTTTTTTGTCAAAAGTAAAATGTATAAGTGAATACCTTTCATAGAATCATAGAATCTTTTAGGTTGGAAAATACTTTCAAGATAATTGAATCCAACTCTTAATCTAATACTGCTAAGTTCACCACTAAACCACATCCCTGAGTACCTCATCTACGCATCTTTTAAATACCTCCAGGGATGGTGACTCCACCACTTCCCTGGGCAGCCTGTTCCGATGCCTGACAACCATTTCCGTAAAGAAATTTTTCCTAATATCCAATCTAAACCTCCCCTGGCTTAACTTGAGGCTGTCTCCTCATGTCCTATCACTTGTCACTTGGGAGGCGGACCCCCACCTCACTACAACCTCCTTTCAGGTAGTTGTAAAAAGTGATAATGTCTCCCCTGAGCCTCTTCTTCTCCAGGCTAAACAACCCCAGTTCCCTTGGTAGATCCTAATAAATGTGTGTACATATTCACATCCTCCAGTCAAGCTCATGCTTAATAGGTTAACTCACTGCCTGAAAGAGCAATTTCTGAGCAGAGAACATTCTGCTAAAGTCCAGGCTGGAATATCAGATCAAAGCTGTAGAAAACAGATCCAATCCTCAGAGACCTTGTAGTCAGCAGACTTTATGGAGGGGAGACCTCCAGCCATACCTCTCCATTAGTGGAAACACCCATCAGTTCTTACTGTTTGGGTAGGTTGTACGCAGTCCACGGCGTTCACACTCATTCTTCTTGCACTGAACAAACTTCTCTTGGGGGTTTTTAGCTCTTCCATGCTGTTACAAGCCAGAACTTCACTTCCTGAGCCTTCAGTAGCATCACTGCAGCTGCTCTGTGGTGTTCCCACCACTCCTCTGCATCCACAGCTGGGACACTGGAATGGGTGGAAGTGTTGTTTCTGAGCTGCCACAGCCTTGTCTTGCTGACAAAACCCCATCCTTTCACCGAACATGGTAGAGGTTCAAGATAGCAATGCACCTTGTGGAATGTCATTATTGAGGAATGTCCCAAGCCTTTAGAAGAGATTGTGGGAGCACAGCTGGGAACAACAACCTCTTTAGCTGCTATAGGTAGATCCAACCGAGTTTATGAATCAGAGTTCACAGCGCCATTCCCTAAGACTTGACTGTAATTACCATTCACATTATCCTTTATCTTGCATACCTTTCCCTTCTTCTTCTTTTTTCTATTACCTTCAATTTCTGTGTTTATCCACTTCTGGCCATTTCACTTCAGGGCAGGGATCCTGCCTTTTTATTACCAGGGAATGCTATGCAGACTTCCAGTGTTACAAAAACATTGATTCTGGTAGCCTACAGGATTTGATCTCATCAGTGTTAGATTCCTAGTGTAAATAGACTATACAGAATCATTCTGTGATTCTATGATTCATCCTCTCCATACCTGAATGTGTCTACTCAATTACATGGATATTTCAGTGTCAGTGATACAGATTATTTTAGCTAGACTATCTCAGTTTGTATTGTTACAAGCACCTTAGGTATGCATGGCATCCATGACTGTATAAGCATAGTTATTATCATAAAACTCATTTGAAGTAGGCAAATGGACTTTCCCCTGTCAGAAAAGAGTGAGGCAGCAATTAAGCCCAGCTTATCATGCACATCCAATTAAATTTTTTATGGACAGAATTTGGATCTTCACAGATGTCTAGCCAACAGAAAGCACTAGGTGCACAGATTTAGTTGTAAGTTATTGTGAATATATCTGAGCTGTAGCGATTTGGTTGAGTTTTGAAGAGCTCTGTAGCAGTTCTGAGAATTACACTTTTATGGATTACAGGCTAGATCACTAAGCAGTAGCTGAGGGAGCTATTAAAATCTTGAATTTTTCAAATATAGGCTTTATCATTGCAGCAACTACCATTGCATAAGGAATATTGTCAAAATTTAGGTTAGATTTAGGTTTCTTACCTCAAGACCACTGATCTATGTATACTGGATCACTTTACATCCATTTGTTTAGTATTCCTATGCATCACTGCATTAAAGAACCATTTTAATGTATTTCCAAGAAGCGGATAGGTATTAAGACACCATATTGCATCAGTGTGCATAGGTAATCAAGATTTCCTCCTGAGCATATTGAAGTGCCCAACCAACCCCAACTTGTTAAATCAATAATAGAGGTGGTGTCCAAGAAAATGATCAGTTAAAGTTATTGCACTACTTGCACATTATTCGCATCGTTGAGAGAAGAAAAGGCACATCTGACCTTGAAAATCTTTTGTTTAAGATTCTTGGTTTAATGTTCTAAGGTCAGACTGTCCCTGTTATTCAGGTCTTCCTCTCTTAAATAACCTTAAAGCATTTTTCTGGTTATAATATTGGACAAGTCACATTACCTGCTGCTTGTGGAAACAATATGTCACTCATTTTTCAAAAGCATTTTAGTGCTCAACCTCACTCACATATCACTGAATTCTTGGTACTTTTCCAATTTCAGCAAGCTCTGACATCCTCACTTGTTATGTCTATTACTACCCATAGGTCTTCATCAAAGAAAGATAAATCTTGATACAAAGATTAAGTTGTAATTATAACAAAAAATATATTATTGCTTAAGCTTTCTCCATAGCAGAGTTTTGGATTTATCTTCAAAAAATAGTGTATTATTACATGATTTGTCTTGTGTTCCTTAATGGCCCTCTTCATAGATTTTGCAACCACAGAGCTAGGTGCTCTTGTATATTGGTGCTTCTCTTTTCAGTATTGTCACCCTAAATCAAAGTCAGAATAGTAGGAAACTACCTGTTTTACCTGGAGTGATACAACCATTACAGTATTTTAGAAATTAAACTACTGAATTGCTATCAACTCTTAAATTATTATCAGTTTTTATAGAACATCAACATCCTATTCTGCAATTGTGTATAATATTTATCACAATCTTTTAAATTAAAAATAGATAGCATAAACATTTTTAGTACATTACTGGAATATTTTCAAATGCATTTTAAATATGGTGAATTATTTATATGTATGATAAATTCTGAGGTTCATAGGTCTCTATGTCAGAATATCAAAGTAAAATATGTTAAATTAGGCTACCAAACTGCTGGAAAGTAGTTTATTGGTAATAGAAGACAAAGAATATGGAAAGCAAATAGATTTTGTTATGCAGAAAAAGTAGGGCCTTGGATGTGGTAAAAGCAATAGGAGGAGAAAGGAACCTGTGGAAGGAACGTGGTATAGAAAGCTGAATGGTTTACCTGTACTTTATGAGAGCTCTTTGGATTTTAACAGGTTGCTTATGGTAGCCCAGAATGGAATCTGTCTTTTACGAGAAGTAGAAACCCCGTTCTGAATTCAGCAGGCTAAACAGTTCCCACCTTCAAATTTAGATGGGTACATATGTTCATTCATAACCATTTAAGTACGCAGCAGTAATGAGGTTCCCACTAGGTTAATTTGTGTCATATTCAGTGTAAACACTAGATATCTGCTGGTAATCATTGTAGAAAAGCCTGCACAACAGGATGATATTTCTCAGGAAAGTTCTTTAATTATCTAGGGAGAAGATGGTCATTAACACCTTATTTAGTGTTTCCTTGAAGTAAGAAGAACACATTCCTAAAAAGGAAGAAAATAAAAGCAGTTCAGGAACACGTCTGTTGCAATATCATTAAAAATGAGCCAGAAAGTCTTTAGTAGCATGGTGTGTCTAGCTGGGACAGCTGGCTGTGCATCTAGATTGTGTTCGCATTGCTTATTACCTTGATGGTATCATATGGTAAGAGATAAGATGAAAAACTATCTAAGAGTGAATATTTTTAGCTCATTTTCTAAAAAGTGTGCAGAGATGGCTTTCCAATAGATGTAAATCCTATCACATAAATCTGGATGAAAGCATTCTGTGAAAATGTATTTGCAGTCTTAATAGTTGCATATGCTTTTTGGGTTTGTAGTGGATTGATGATGCTCTTCAGACTTGACTTTTCCCCATTGGACTCAGTGAACATTTTCCTACTGATTTTAACTGGAAAATACTAGACTTTCTAGTATGACTGCCCTTGCAGAATATTTGACTGAAAACAATTGAATACTGTAAATTATATTAATAGGTTGTGTTCAGAATATTAAGGGTTTTTACTTTAACAGATACACAGTGTTTTAAACTGGCAAACACAGGAAGTATATTTGAGAGACTATTTCAGTGAAGTTATTATTGATATTTTGTTGTAAAATACCATTGTTTACAACAGATTTTTATTGTCTGTGTTGCAGTAGCTAGTGAAAGATTTTGTCATTCTAATCGGTAATCTCCATTTAGATTAAGGTAGAAAACCTGAATGCAACCATATTATACTGTTTCTAGAGAAAAGCATAAAAGATCTTTTGTAATTCTTAAATAACTTTAAATGCCTGTGCTTGAAGCATTTAGTTTTAAATCTGCTTTTGAAGAATAGGAATGTCATTCCTTGATAGAAGGGTTTTCCCAAAATGTCTCAGAGCTCCGTTTGTTTTCAGTCATGCAGAAGTGATGAAACTGTCAACCAGTCCCAGAGCAGAGAGTGAACGTTTACAAAGAAAATGAGAGACAGGAAATGATTCTCTAAGAATAAAAGAAACATGATGCCGTTGTGGTATAACAGAAAGTGCACAGGCATGGGGAGAACTGGTAGAGGAAACGTTTTAAACTATATCAGTTAGAGAACAGTAGTTTAATTCTGTGATCTTCCCAGAACTTAATTAAAAGCTGTAAATGATGTTATTAAGGTAGTGACAGTGCATTGACAGACAAAGGTCCATCTCAAAAGTTGGTAAAGTGACCATAATGATCACGTACGGCCCGGGGCTTGATGGTATCCAGGGGGGATATAGACCTTTAGGTGATTGTTTTTCCATATGGAAAACCATGAAATGTTGGAGGATGTCAAAATGCCATCACCCTCACTGTCTGAAAGAGGAAATGATAAAATCAGACTGGAGCAACTAATGTGTAATGTTCTTGTTGGTGGTGTCTGGCAAAATCTTGGCCAGGTTTCTGTTTGATTGCTTTCCATGCTACACTATCTATTGTGTTCTGACTGATGTATACACTGTAACTTCAGACCCAGTGATGTGCATATCAAGTGTTATTGGGTATTTTGTCAGCAGCAAAAAAGAATGTAGGCAACATGCAGACAAAAGCACCCAACAATGTGGGTAGAAGTAGTTAAGAGCATGAAAGTTTTATTGCCCAAGGGATTTCATCGATGTCTTGAATTTGTTCCTTGCAATTGTGTTGCTTGCTGGGGGTTATACATCAAGGCTGGAAGGCACTTAAAAGCCAGCATCATTTGTTGTATGGAAGAATGAGTACGTTGTTTAGGAGAATTTGGTATCAGCAGCTGAAAAAATAACAGTAGAGTGGTGCAGAGCATTTGCAATAGGAGTAGCTCAGTTTCAGAAGTGAGGTGATACTAATATTCAGCTGAGTCAAAAGTATCAAGTGGAGCTGGCAGTAATTGCAGTCTCCTTCCACTACTTGCATAACCAGTGAAGAGACCTCTCTCTTTGAACAATTTTCGCACCAAGGATGATGCCATCAGCATAATTTTTATAGATTATGAAAGACAATGCAAATGTGACAAAAATCATACATGTTATTGAAAGAATGACTGCATGACATTCAGGGGTGTATGGTGAATTTCTAGGATGGAAAGCAAAAGAAATGGAATCTTGAGCCCTACAAAGCATCCATTAATCTATGTGAGTGGTTTCTTCTAATGCAAGACTTCAATGGAGAAACTCATGGGAGAAATAGATGAAAAATATTTCCAGAGAAAGCAGTATGATTCTAGATATTAGAAAAGTAGGTAAAAGAATACATATTATAGCACAATAGAATTAGATCTATAGTTGCAGATAACGGAGGGAAAAAACAGTGACTGCATTTAGAGGTTGTTATTCTCAGAACGGTAAAGGAAACACACGTCTTTCTAGTGTGTGACAGTCGTACTTCTCAGCTGAAGATGTGTGTTGCCTAACAGATTTGTTTATTTGAGAATGCCCTGCTGGTGATGAATCCTTTTAAAGTGCTCTATAATGACATTGAAGGAAGACAAGTCACAACCTCTGGGCAGTGTCCCATCAATATTCAAGCTGTGTGCATTGTTGTAAATGACTAGTATCTTTGCACCTGGTAGTCTGGTTGAGCTAGCATAAAATACTTTTTGAGCAGCCTACTGAAAATCAGAAACATGCGCTACCTTACCTTAGATGGCTACGACGTAAAAAGCAATACCTTAGTAATGAAACACAGAATGAAACAGTGAACAAAGCTTACGAAAAGGTAGTTATGAAACTTCATCCTCCTCCTTCATGGTTTTAGGGAAATTGTTCAGCTTGATTCTTGATTACACAGTATTCTTTTCTTGATTGCATAATATTCTTTCAAGATTAACCTCAGGAATAGTGAGAATATTGATTTGAATTGGATTGAAGACACATCAGGTTGGAGTTAGATACCACTACAGATATATGTGTTTAAATACAGTTTCAAAAAATTCCTAAATAATTAGGTCTTCAAGTCCACCTCATAGTCTATTTAAATCTATTTATTTTATTCTATAAATATATCTCACACTGTATGGACAGTGTAATTAAAATAGGGATAGATATGATAGAAGGTGTCCCTGCCCATGGCAGGGGGGTTGGAACTGGATGATCTTTAAGGTCCCTTCCAACTCAAACCATTCTAGGATTCTATGACATAGAACAGATCATAATTTTGTAAATGATCCTAAATCTGATGATACAATAATTTGCAGTAACATGATGACATTGCACCACTTGACATAGAAAAAAATGTCTTAAAACATGGACATACTCAAAGCTTTCCAATGATATATTTTCTACTGAAACCAGAAAATTTTCCTGAGCTCATTTGAGTTATGATGCAATATTTTTCTGGTCTTGTTTTAAACAAACATACAAGCAAAGCAGAATTGGGAATGTAGGGATATTTCAAACAGTACTTGAAAACATGGTTTTACCTCAAAATGAAGATTATATTTGGTTGGAGATTCAGGTTGCTCTTTTCTTATGTTATTTGAGACGGCTTGCCTATCTGTAACAGCATAATCTTACATAGCAGCTGGGGGAGACGGGTAGTTGAATATTCATTTTGATTTCAAATGTAAAGCTAGATTTTTGCGCTGAGGTATGCATATTCTCTTCCACCAAAGTATCCATAATCTAAAGGAGGAGTGTTTGCTGTGAACTTTTCATTCTTCACCATCTGTCGTAGCCTACTTTCCTATTGAGGAAGATAGAATAAACCTCTTTTGCCCTGCACAGTTCTACCAGATCTCTTATAATGCTCTATCACCTTAATAGTGCCTGCCAGTAGTTTTCACTGAAATCACAAGTAGAAATCAAGTAAATTTAACCATACTTCCATGGCTATGGAAATATGGTTAAATACTACCTCATGGCACTGTAGTTTTGGCAAGAGAATTCAACATCTTCATACACATCATCTTGTACAATAAAATAATTATAAAAGCCAGACAAATAATTTTTATTGACCTTGGTAGAGTAGGGTAAGATATATGTTTTTAAATGCTATTGTTGTTGCTGTTTCATACCCTCATTTTTTAAGCCCAGCTCTGAATTAATACAACCACCATAAAAAGGTATGACACACCAAGCAAACATCTAGTGAAGGGTGTCCCTGCCAATACAGGGCTGTTGGAACTAGATGGTCTTTAATGTCTCTGAACACAAACCATTCTGTCATTCTATGATTCTATGATAGCCATTCTGGCTCCTGGGATGTTCAGATGGTTTTTGATCAGCAAACACGGTCTCCTGAAAAACTAACAAGCCAGTCAACAAACAAACTCTAGTTGGGAATTCAGTTCTGCTCTTGCAATATTCTGTTTTCCAAAAAGGCCCCAAACTCATTTGGAATTTGGTGCAGGATCAGGCCTTATACTGTCATAGAATCATAGAATCGTACAATCATAGAATGGTTTG
>NW_010274741.1:0-40793 GCF_000690775.1 Eurypyga helias | reverse complement strand
GCTGCCTTGCCCGTCGGAGCCCGGGGGTTGCGCTGGGCTGCCCGGGCACACGCGAACAGGCCCGGGAGGGGGGGAGTTGGTGTCGTCTCCTGCATCCCAGCGGGATGCCTGCTGCCTCCCTTTTCCACCGCAGACGGATGGCAGGAAAAGAGGGATTCCCGCTAGCTGTCAGGAAAGCTCGCTGTCCCTTTGTTGTTGGTTGGCGGGGGTGGTTTTTTTCCCTAAAACAGCCCTTTCGGCGTATTCTTCACTGCCCATCTGCCAGGGTTTGCTGCGCTGCTGCTGCCCACACCCGTGTCCACGCGCGATGAGGGTATCGTAGTGCTCATCTGCCGAGATCTGCGTGTTTCTCTGTTCTCCTTCCATGTATTCGGGGTTATTTCCCTATATGCAAACATAAACACTGGCAGATGCTGTGGAGGGGGGGGGGATAGTCTGCTTCTTGCTTGCCAGGAGCTTGTTGCCTCCTTTCATACACACAGAGCAAGGGTACCACTGTCTTCCAAAATCTTCTTTCCACACGCAGGTGTGCTGGGGAATGCCTCCCTGCTTGACCACCACAGCCTGTTAACTACACACCCCTGGAGTTCTTGTCTCCGAAAAGCTGCTGTTTATTTTTCCACCCAAATAGATGTGCAGAAATCTTCCACCAAAGCCTAAGGGACAACTCTTCCAGCCCATCTCTTGCTTGCGCTGTGGAGTTTATAGAATCACAGAATGGTTTGGGTTGGAAGGGACCTTAAAGATCATCTAGTTCCAACCCCCCTGCCATGGGCAGGGACACCTTCCACTAGACCAGGTTGCTCCAAGCCTCATCCATCCTGGCCTTGGACACTTCCAGGGATGGGGCATCCACATCATCTCTGGGCAGAGATGTTCTTCTTCTGCCCACTGATGCGGGATGGTCTGTCTCCTGCATATACACGCATACCCCAGGGGTATCCTGCTGACTGCCTGCTAAAAGGTGGTACACCCCCCCGCTGTGCGTGTTTGCACGCATCAGGGAAGGCACAGGCAGCATTTATGCCTTTGGGAAGCGGGCAGGCATTTCTCCTACATGCTTCCAGAAAGAAGGTTTCCACTGTTTGTCCTGTTGTGTGTTCCCGCAGACACCCAGCAGCAGCTGTTTCGGTGCCTGCCCCCAGACCATAGTACTTTCTTGCTACAGGTGCCAGAGAGGTCACCCATTCTTACCCATTTCTTATCTCTTTTTGGCTGCCTGTTGCATCTGTCACGGCCAAGACTTTCAACCCTTTTTCTTGATGGGCCCTGTTGATACTGCAGTGTGATGCAGTCAGGTTTTTGCTTCTGCTTTTGGTTTTAGTTTGTTGAGCAGTCTGCCAGAGTAAAATTAAGTAGCCTGCGTACTTCCTAGGTATCTGCAGATCCAAGGTGGAAACCATGGGTCTTTTCCAGTCATAGACATAATTTGTCCAGCCCAGGTTCTATTCTGACATTTTTAGAAGTCTCCTGCTTTCACAGGAGGTCTGTGATTTGTCATACCCTCATGGGGAATTTCTCAGGTTTCCCAGTTATGTGTTTGTCCCCGCTTCCTTTCTGTGCTTCTGCCTGACCTGAGGCTTCTCCTTTTCCCCTTTTTTAATTTTTGTTGTTTATCCTTGGGGTGTCTAGTACACTTAGCTTTTACTTAGGTGGAGATCACCTAGTTCACCTCCTGACTCAATCCCCAGCTTCCAGCTGCATGTTTTCCTACACTAGGTGATGTGTTGTTTACCGTGTGTGGGACACACCTGCTGCACCGTGCTGCAGACCCTGCAGGGTGACACAGGGTGGGAACTTCAGTGCAGACGCGTCACAGATAAGTGTCCAGGAGTCTTTTAGGGTATTTAGAGCGTGATGCGCTTTTCTTCTGCCATCGAGGTCTCTTATTGCAGCTTGACATCTGCTTGTAATGCAGATCCAAGGTGCGATGCACCTGGAGACCTTGCCTGGGTTTAAGTGCATCTGTTTAAGGAGATGGAGCTGAACAAGTGTTACCCTGCTAGCTTAGACACAGCCCTACCAGTGTAAACGCCTCCATTGATGTAAAACTGTTTATACCAGACACCGGTTACAATGCTCTAAGTGTCTCTCCCGAGGGACTACTTCTATTTAAACAGCTGGTTTTAATCTGAAACTTTAATTGGTGCGAACACTCCGAGCAGTCCCTTTCCAGGGGGAAGGGAATTTCCAGCCCTGCTTGAGTCTCCCCAGGTGGGTGTTGCACGGACGCCGGCTTGTCAGGAGGGAGCATCGCGCTGGCTTTCCCACGCAGGAGGTTTTGTTTACAGGGCAAGAGAATTCCTCTTCTTGTGACTGAGAGGTTTGGAGCCGGCGGGGGAGTGTCCTGATGTGTTTCTTCTGTAATACGTAAGAGAAGTAGTCAGCAAGTGAAACTGAATCCTTGCCATGTTTTTTGCAACAGGAGGTTAATCATAAACTCTGGCAACTTTTAAAGGGGGTGGTTTCCTTCTGTGGTGGCTGTAGCGAGTGCGTGCTGTTAGGAGGGTCCGGTCAGCTGTTTGCGAGGAGGATGAAAAGCAAATCAAGCTTCCCCCACGTGTGACGTTGAACAAGCATCCGCACGGTATTTTTGGTTGTATCCCGTGACGTGCTTGCGGGAGGCTTTTCATTTTTGTGTCCTCCTTGTGAACGGATGCGTGCTGTGAGGTGGATGGTGTTTGTGTGACTTGTCGTTGAGAGGGAGAAAGCCTTGGGTGCTCTGAGGTTGTGTGGGTGGCTTCACGTCTGGCATTGCCTGGTACACCTGGAAAACTTCTTTTTCGCTGGTCTTTGAGAACATTCGAGTGTATTTCTGTGGGAAGATCTGGTGATATGTGTAACTTCACCCCTTTTAGGCATTGTAATCCCAGTAGCCTAAACAAGAAGCAAGTCACAAAGCAGTGATGCCCTGGCTGGCACGTGACGAGGAAGGAGACGTCCCTCGACGTGGGAAGGATTGTCTGTTGACATTCTTCTATCTCACCCGGTTATAAGTAGGTTATCCCTGCTCAAATTATGCAACTCTGCAGACAGCCAGACTTCAGGAATTCCAACTACTCCAACGTGTCAAGTGCTGACTTCTAAATTAAATGCTACGCTTGCAGAGCGCGCTCGCAGTCTGTCACTTGAAATATGACATCAATCTTGGAATTGCGGGTGGCTGGAAAAGGGCAACAACTTAATTGCTTGTTTCTTTGCAAAAGTGTTGTGTAAGATTGCGGGAACAAAACTGGGTGGGAGATGTGCCTCTACCTGCAGCGGCGTTTCGATATGGAAGTAGGTGCTTAGCATTTTAGCTGTTACAAGCAGAAAAACACCGAAAACATTGATTTGCGCAGGAAGTTGAAGCGCAAGGCTGCTACTGTTGCTTCCAAAGATGCAGTTTACAGCATACAGATCTAATTAAATCGTGTACTTATTGCTAAGTAAACATAGGAGTCCATTACTCTCAACTTGCCTGGGAGATCAAGTTGATTCTTCTAATGGTTTCACTGGATGAAAACAGACGTTTAGTCCTGCTTTGTAAAAGGTGCCTAAATGAAATGGTGGTGGCAGGGGACAGGCTGCAAACCCAATAAGATGGCATGCACACGTGCAGGTGGGGAGAGAGGAACTGTGAACGCTTGGCATTTTATTTAATTCTTGCGTGCCGTTTATAATCGAGTTAAGGAAGGGACGTAAACTGCGTGTGATTTGTAGTTAGCGTGTTTTTAGTGTATTCCAATTCAGAGCCGGGGAAATAAACCTGCTCGTGTCAAATCATTATCCGAGTAGGTGAATGATGGGATAATAAGGACCGCAAAATGTGCGTCGAGCTCAGCGTGTGGTCTGTGACAGCGGCGAGAAGCAAATCGTTAGGAGGGAAGTGGAAGAGCACAGACGGCTCAGAAATCATTCCTCAGCGCATCTGAGGGGTTTGGAGGTGGCCTGAGGTAGAGGGTATGTGCTGACAGACATGCTTGGTAGTGCCTGTTGGACCTGGCGTCTGTGGATTTGCCTTTGGAACGGTTTATACCTGTAGCTTCGTTGGCATACCCTGGGATGAATTCTTCAATCTCTGCGAAAATAATTCCTTGGAGATTTGGTTACTTGTGTTTTAAACCCGATGAATGGCAATCTCACTGAGTGCCTCCCAGTTTTTGTAGTATGAAAAAGAATAAAGAATCTTTCTCCCGGTCACCACCTCATTTGCAATTTTATCGATCTCTCTGTTCTCAGTTTTCTCTCTTTGGGCTTTTTTTTTTCTCTTTTCCAAGCTGTACTGTCCCAGCCTATTTAGTACATCTGTTTGCGGAGGCTGTTCTACAGTACTTATTTTGCCTTCGAGCTCTGCTATCTTGTCTTGAGGTGATTTGACCACAACATTTATTTGCTTGCTTTACCCAAGAAAGCTTGAATAAAGGCATTTTTCTTCAGAGCATTAGGAGATGCTTTCTAATAAGGGGACACTTTGTAGCTCATCTGTGATAACATTAGAAACATTTACTGTGTACAATGTTTTATATTCCGAAGGACAAATGAACAGAGTAATTGTAGTGAGAGCTATTTTAGTGGATATACAGCTACAGATACTGAAGGTGATGTTCGTCTATAAATCTAGCTACAGATGGTAGTTGATACAGCATTTCATACTTGGATATTACCAAGTGTGCTTTGTGGAAAAACTGCAGTTATGGTAGGTATTTGCCAGAGTTAAGTCTTTGGGAAGGTTTTGGAAGCATGAAGATGCCATGTGGAGACCCAAGAGCCCTGGAAATCACGAGTGGGTTTGGAAATCACCAGTGGGTTAAGGGGCAAGTTGGGCCTATGTTAAGGACAGATATTTATATTGTGTTGGAGCACTGCACCTCTGACAACTTTCTGTGCTTTTCTTTTGGTGTCTCGTTTGGGTTTTTTTTCTTTTTAAGTGGTAAATACCCCTGTTAAGAAAGACCTGCTCTGAGAAGTTTCTGTGAAATGTTAGTAAAGATGCTAGAGGTTTTTAAAAAAAACTCACAAAACTCTCCTTTTCCCCAGCCTCAACCGTGGATAGGGCTCTGCCAGTCCAGGTTTGGCCATACAAGGAAAGAAAGTTAGGAAGCCTGTGTAGCTGCTGCTCACCTGATAACGTGATTTGTGGATAAATACCAGGTTTTTTAATTTTCATGGCCAAGAAGAACTCCTTTTAGGCATTTTTATCTGCGTAAACGAGTCATTAGGAAAATAAAGGGTACACACAGTGTTAAAAGGGTGATGACACAACCACATTCCTGCCTTGCTTAAACTTGTTCAGGATTCTTTATAGCTGCTTCCGTTCAAAAGGTGGCTGCTTGTTTATGTGTCTGTGACACCTTGACTAGCTGGCCACGGTCCACGCTGTCTGGATTAGCGATGCCTTTTCGCCTCTTCAGATTGTATGCGATGTGTGACTTTGCCTTGATCTCGCTCCCCTTTGCTCCTTACGCAGGTTTTTCCATGGTGTTGCTTGTCAGCGCAGGCTTCCAGTGCTTTGGGCGTTAATGGGGCTGGCGTGCTTCAGGGAGAATTGAGATTTGCATTGGACTGCAGAATAATTCATTTCTCGTAGTTAACATGGATTTCATTAAGGTGTAACACTTCCTGGCTAATCTGGAATAGAAGTGAGAGAAGGAAAGCTGTCATTTTTTGTAATAAACCTTCAAACAACAAATTGGTTGACAGGTAAGCTTTGTGCTGGCTAGCAAAAACTAGCACTTTGCCAAGTCTGGCTGTCACGAGCCTAATGATTGTGATATGCGGTTACAGTCGTTTGTTTCTGTAAAATCAGGAGACAGGTATGTCATTTCCAAGTGACAAAAATTAGAGCTTTGCCCACAATAAGATAGGAGGCACAGCTTGGGGGTGAGAGCAGAGGGATCCTTCGATCCGGTTGCTGTTGGCGGTTCTTGGAGCGTAACGCACCCACTTAAGCCCTGGGTTTTGTCTTGGAGGAAAGGGAGAAATAATTTCTTTTCCAAGCGCGGTTTTCACTGTGCCATCAGTTAAAAGAATCTCTGAAATCGACCCTCTTCTCTCTGAAAACGTGAGGCATTGTGCCCTTTTCTCCCTTCACAGGCATGCAGCAGGTCTTGGCACCGTTCTGTAAACAGGCGTACGCGTGTGTGAGGAAGCACGAATAGTTTGTTTGGGTTTGGTTTTTCCTTTTGACTCTTTTTGTGGCTGTAATGCAGATCTTGCTACCCAGAAAATCTGTAACTAGAATTATTTTGGTACGCAGACACAAAAACCCGTGCAATTTTTCTTGATAGATCTTTTTGCAGTATTCTTTTGTAAGTTATGCTTGCGGAAGGCTGAAATCTTGTGGGTAGCCATGGTAAAACAAGGAAAAAATAGCTTTCTGGAATGAGTTTAATCTAGGAGGTTGCTGCCATGTGACAAATAAAAGTACTTTATGGATATTTTTTGGCAATTTGCAGTACCTGGAAGACTTTAACGTTCAACTTGCATTTTTTTGTTTTGTTTTCTGTCGTTCACTTGTACTGCTGTTAAAGACCAAGGACTGTAAAACAGAAGCCTTGCTTCTTACTATGCAGAGTGGGAAACTGTCATGTAATGGCCTGCTTACGCTGAGAAATTTGGGAGGAATTTAACCTGAATGTGCACGGAGCGAAAGTGTAAGGAAGGTATTAAGATCAAATAAGAATTTTTGAGTGGTTAAATTTGAATGCGTGCCTCAGGGATGTAACGTATCAGTCCATTTGGGGTAATCTTGATTATGTTCTGTGGGGATTGCCTACATGAGGATATGAAGAGGACTAGGAATTCACTTGTTGCTTTTATTCTAAAATTCCAAACAGAGATTTGCTCGTATATTAATGGCACAAGCATCTCTAGCGTGCTCTTTCAGGGCAAACCCACTGTTAAACCAGCCATCTCATCGTTGGTCATGTGCTTTCTCAGGGCACCGGTGAAAACCAGAAATTGCTGGGCAGTCAATGTGTTGTGAAATATCTCAATCCATTCAATCTAGTGAAGTTTGCATGTTAATTTTTATGATGAGAATAAACATAACTCTCTATCTAACCAGACCTTTTAGCGGCGACTGCTCGTATTGTTAAACGAGCTTCAGTTTTAAGTACTATCAGAAGATTTGATGTTATGTGGAACGCTAATGTGAGATTCCTACAATGAAAAGTTCAAAGTGCTGGAGGCTGGGGAAAGTGGCATTTATCTAGTTTGCTTATTCAACCATGTGAGAGCTATATTAGGCACATAAAGTTTATACTTTGCACTGCAGCTTCAAAAAGGCAACAAGTGAAATCTGGGTCCTTTGAAGTAGTGAATGGTAACATTCTGTTCTCTGAAAGAGCTGACTTCAAATGATCACACCAAAACTTGAAAAACTCTGTCGTGGCTAGGGAAAACAAGCCTTGGGGGCTGCGGGGCTGGGGGGAGGTACAGGCTATGGAAATGTAGGGTTTCTTGCATGTCTTAAGAACAAAGAGTAGCCAGAATATTGTATAATTCCTGAAGCTTTTTGCTCATTCTTCACCAGAATGGTGGAAAGTTACTGTTTTAAATTCTCTCCAGGTAAATCTTATTTAACAGTTTGGCTGTTGCATGAAACGTGGAATTCGTTAGAGCCAGTGAACCTCAGTTACGTAGAAAGGTACGGAGTCTTTTAAGAAAACAACGTCTACCTCCTTTATGTGTCTGTAAAAGGTTTCAAGAAACGCGTTGTCTTCCAGCTCTTGCGTAAAACCAGTCAGTGGCGTCAGATCAGCAATTTGCATACGGCACACACTACTGCCCTGATTATTGTAATCTCTGCTTTTAATTAAATCCTGAGATTAAGAGCTGTTTTGCTGATCAGTGCACTTAATGTATGCCCGATCAGTTCTGGCTGGTACATGTTTCTAGCTGAAACGTCCTCTGGTGAAGTCAGATGCTCTGAAAAGATCCAAGCATAGTTTGCGTTACAGACGCGTTAAAGGAGAGCTGCAGAGGGGAGAAAAACACATCAAAAAACCCCTCTGAGAACCATTCAGGAGGTTAAAATGGGTATTGACAAACATCTAACAAAAGATGAAGTATTAAAATAGTCTGGTCGTTCTGTGGGCCGTTGAGCTAGCTGTTCAGTTGAGTATTATGGTATGGAGATGTTACTCCAAAGTCACTTTTAACTAAGTAGCTTCCAGACTATATCCCAAGTCCGTTACTAGCTCCCTAAAATGCCAAGGTTTTAATTTCGTACTGATTTCCCCTGAATTTGGTTCCGTTCCTCAGATTCTGGTTCTCAGTCATTTGCATTTATGCGTTGTGCTGATGATACATCTTAACCTTTCCATCAGCATTTTTTTGAGCCAGTGTCTACGAAAACACTCGGTGATCACTGCTAAAACAAGTCCTTATGGCACTTCACAGGTAAATTCTTTAGCCTGTTACTTCAAGTACATGAATTGCTGCTTTTCAGCCTGCTCCTTAGCTGCAGTTTGTCTATTCATCTCCTTGTTTTCACTAATAAGGCTTCGTGTCATGTTATTCAACCAATTTAATGAAGTTCTCATCATATGTGGCATTTCCTCTTTTTCTGAAAAATACATTATCGAGTCAGTTTGACGTACTTTAGCTTCAGTAAACACAGGTGGTGTCCCGTTTTCTGTTTGTTTTCTTACTCTTCATCCCTCTCTTCTTCAGGTTGTTTTCATTTAGCCAGAGCTCTGCAGTTGTATACAAACACCTATAATCATGTATCTTTGAGAGATGAAAACATCTCTATATTTTTAAATAATCAGAACTTCTGCTCAAAATATTTGAGAGACAAAATGAACACGGGTGTTCATGTTGCCAAGCTTTCTGGCAGGTGAGTGTACTGCAGGAGGAGACAATCTTTGAACAGTCCTTTTCTGGTAGGCCAGCACCTTTTCCTTGGGAACGACAGTATCGGTTTGCATGTTGGTAATCCCAGCAGTGTCTAATGGAAAACTTTTGAGATTGCCTGCTAATGAAAGGGGTGGTAACGTGTTTTACACACCTACAATGTGATCTTTAATCTTGAAGTTTTATCTAGACTAGAGTTGTAGCTATGCTTTAATCTTCTTGCGGTATTAATCCAGCACACTTGGTGCCTACATACAGAGCTGTCGATTTTCTGTCAGTGGTTCCCAAGCTTTTTTGGTTGCAAGCTGTTGTCAGCTCTCGGCTTCGCCCATCATCAGCAGGGTCTGCTGTTGGCCATGGCCATTTACAATCCGCTGCAGACCAGTTTTCATGGCCCAGAAGCCACTGGGACCCTTTAGCACGTTAAATTTCACTGTGTGTGACTGGAATTCCAGCTCTGTGACACTTACACTGCTATGTGTATTGGTTATTTGCTGTAGAGCTGCCTCATTACAGCGGCAAGTTCGTCAGCTGCAGAGACCAAAACTCTCATTTGCCCAAGACATAAGTGGTGTGCAGTTCCTGCAGTAGAGATTAAAAAGAAGGGTTTACAGTAGGATTAAATTCTCTTGGCAATTTGAGGTCAGTCAGAAGAAACTCTTGCAGGCCGCTTCCTGTAGGCCTTGTATATGGGACAAGAATAAATCCACAACTGTCACTTTCTCAAAGAGATGACAAGCCAGAGCTGCACGAGTCTGCTGCAAGTATGTGGCTGTTGGTGAAGTTAATGAATGTGGCCTTGGCATCTGTAATCTATTATGGTCAGGCAGATGACTTCTTCATTCTGCCAGATGCAGGGGTTGGAAGATCTCCTTTCTGAGTTCCAGGATATGCTTGGGGCTTTCAAACAGATAGAGCCTGCAAAGGACACGCTGGAAGATACGTCAGCCCAAACTGATAAGTTCTGTGTCCTGTTCTCTTCCACCATTGGGAAATGTTGCAGGTTTGTGTAGGCACTGTTATCGACAGATCCAGCTTCATTTGGGTGCACACATTTCCGTCTTCTCTGCCGTGTGCTGGGCTCTGATGTAGGCTCCTCTTTGGACTGTCATACTTCTTCCTGTCTGCCCGCACCCAGGCTCTCTGTATCCAGTGTCTCCTGCCATGCTGTCAGAACATGACTGCAGAATTTTTACATCCAGCTGCTTCATTTCCATCCAAGTGACCAACTGGGAGAGAAAACAAAATTTCCTAAGACACGTCGTGCTTCACGTTACGTGTAGAAACAGCAGCTCCTGAAAAACAGTGATGGCTTAACTAATGGTTTACAGCTTTTTCTTTCTTATGACCTCGAGGTACAAGAACAACAGCTCTGAGATACGTTTTATGTTGGTTTTAATATCCTAAAATAAAAGTAGTAGACATGTTCCCTCTTTTTTTATTATGGTAGATGTTGCTTTTTTCACGTATCCAGCAAAGGTCCTGCTTCTGTGTGTTGAAGCTGTCGTGTAGCATGAGGAAGACTTCAGTCTTCTCACTCTGGAACCTGTACACTTTTTACTTGGAGCTTTATAGTTTAGGACCAATACAACCGGGATGTTTGGAACTAAGCAAATGTTTCCAACTTACTCCTGGTCTGTATTGCTTCAACAGCGGGTATTGTGCTGTTTGTGTTTAATATCCATGGAGTAAAATAAAATAGTCTGCAAAATGAGGAGGAAATAGCAGAGCACACTAAGGTACTGTCCATCTTTTGGCAAACAAAGCCGAAATCAAGTGACAGGAGCGTACAGAAGTGGATTGCAAGAACAGCACCTTTCCCTGTCCTACCTCACAGTGGAGATTTGGTAATGTGTTGGTACCAGGGTCTCTAACAAGATACTTTGGCTTCTCTCACAGGCCCCTTTGGTTCTACTCAGATCAGCTCTGAGTGAAGGACAGCCGTGCTAAGTGGACGTGTTCCTCACGCTGTGTGCCAGGAGGGGACTGGCAGTTGAGGGCCAGGCTGCTGGAGTTTTGAAAGAGTGCTGGCCAGGAACACGCTCTGTTCAGGCAAAACTGGAACCCATGTCAAGGGTGATGAATGAGGATGGGAAACAATTGTGGTCAGGAGGCTCTGGGCTCAGCATGACAAAAACTGAGGGGAGAGATGAGAGTTTTTGTAATAATTTTTAGGAATTTTGATGGAAATGGGAGCTCTGTCATTAGCCTCAGGTCGGTTTCCTTACCACTGAGTAAAGCGTGTGTTTCAGCATGTGGAGAGCTCAAGTTTGGTGTGTTGAGCACCAGCGTTGGTTTCTGACCAAAGCTTACACCTTGATGCTAGTAACAGTTAAAACTTGAAGCCAGAAGAGGTGAATTTTTTGCTATCTGTTGCATGGGAATATATTTCAAGAAGTTATTTAGATTAACTTCTTTTTTTAAAAAAACCCCAAACAACAGTGATTAAGGCACAGTTGCCAAAAACAGTCCTTGGGTTTTGCATGATTAATTGCAGGGGTGATAAGTGGCTGGGAGCCACGGCATCTCGAAGGGGAGGCATATCAGCTCCCTCTGTATTCAACACTCAGCTGAAGCTGGAGTCACGCAAAGCAGTCTAAGATGGTACTCTTCTGTGAGGGGAAAGAAGTCTGTTACTGCAAAAATCACACCCTGAACTTTCCCTTAAATTGTATGTGTAAATGTTTTCTAATTTCGTCCTGTCAAAAGTCTTCTGTTGCAGCTGACCTACCATCTCACTTTACAATAAAACCATTTTGTAGAATAAATTGCTGCGTTTGGCACCCCACTACTTGTCTTGCTGCTTTCACCACCAGCTCAGAATTCAAATGCACATACCAGGTTTGTGTCATGCAAATCCACTTTTCCATCATCGGAGTCGTTCCTTTCCTAGCCACATTAGTGTTTGCAGTAGCCATGATAATGTGAGTCAGTGCTCCAGCTGTGATCTAGGACTTTGCCGTGCCTTGGCACATCGTCTTTCTTCTCATGGCATGTTACAGTTAAAGCTTTTCCCTTCTGTTATTACAGGGTTTCGTTTTAATTGCCACAACTCAGTTGCCACAAGTGTTAAACAGGTAGAGGCCTGGGTGAGTGAAGTTCATCTTGCATCTGAAAATGATGTAGGCTGTTTACCCAGACGTGGATCAACTGGCATTATTTGTGGGCACACGTTTGAACCGTAGCCGCTTCCTGATAGCATTTTAGTCTGCCTCCGTGAAGCTTAAGTCTTGTTCTGAAATACTGCCCGCCCCCCTTCTGCAGCAGCTTCTGGTGGTCTGCGACTGAAATTTAGGGAAATCTTCTTTTGGAAAGTTTCATTGCCAGGAATTTTTCAGATGAAGCGGTGGCTGCTTCAGAAGCAATTGGCCACTGTAGCATCCTTGGAAAATGCTCTTGTAAACAAAAAAAAAAAAAGAGGTGGTGAATGTGGGTACAAATGTGCGTGAGTACGGAGAAGCTGACATATGCTTTTTGCAAGCAGCGCTGATGGTAGATGGAGTCAGTGGCCTCAGAAGGTCTGATACGTGAACTTATCAAAAGCAGTGTGCCAAAACCATGTTTTTACAAAACAAATGGCATTATCTTATCAAGCGTAGTACTTCTGGAGTACATAGGAAAAGCAAAACAGTCTTTTATATGCTGTCTGCTGCGAAAGGGAGTATTACTGCTAACAATAAATGGATTGTAGCATTTCAAATCTTCAGCTTGCCACGTGAAATTGCTCTGACGTTATTGCTCCCAAGTGGAGTTTTCTGGAGCTCCTTATCTTGCTGTCAGTGATTCTTTACTGGGAAGACAGGTCTTCCCAGAGGACTGTCCAGTGTGCAGCTCGAGTGCCCTGTCCGAGAACAAATGCCCCCCCACCTCCTTAAAACAGAAAACGCCTGAAAATTGTCCTCTTCTGCGAAGCTGGGAGGAAGGGGACACAGAAGTGATGTCAATGTTCTGGGGTGGTTCAGTAGGAGTGGTTGGGACAATAAAGGTCTGGTACCTCACCTGAGAGACCCTCGTCCTGCATGCTCTCTGGGTTTTTGCAGGGTATATTATCTCCTCAGCCTCCCTTTACAGACTGCTCCTCGGCATCTATTTCGGGGTTTAACGTAACGGTGTTTGTGCAGCAGCTAACTTCACACTGGCTCCTTTGTGCGCCTGCAGTTGGAAGTACGCTGTCGTAGAGGAAATTGGAGTTCTGAAGCGCTGCATGCTCATCTGAATCACTCATTTCCCTGGTCCAGTCACCCACTGCAGCTAAAGGTTACAGGTTTGCATTCCACAGATTCCAGTACACCAAAGTGAATACTGCACGTGGACGTAATTTTGACCAAAGAAACCTGGTGTTTGCCTTCTCTTGTTCATAAATACCGTCAGGCTTGGCAGTGGTGGGCTGAGTTCAAACCAGGTTTACTGACCTGACTTAAAATACGATCTTAAACAAAGTGCTTTCGATTCGATTGAAGCGAGAACGGTTTGGCAGCTCCAGCCAGCAGTTTTGTCAAGTGAAGCTAGGCCAGATTTGCAGCGGGAGATAATACCTTTTATTAGGCCAGCTGGTGTTGGGGGAAACAGATGCGTGTTTAGATAAGCAAGTGTTTGAGTCTGAAATAGAAATGGCAAACTTGAAGTTAAGTACACGCTAAGAGCAGTTGTTCTAATTCAATTATAAACTTAATTTTACTAACCAGCTGGACAGTTTGAGGGAACAAGGGGTGCTGGTGCCTATATAGCACAGTGAGAAGCTGGCAAATATAACGTGGTCCTGGTCACACAGGGTCCTGGTCACACAGAAGATTTGTCTTTGCCTGGGCTGCTACTGTTGTTCATGGGATGGTGCTGGAGCCAGTGCCCAGGGAGTGCTCTGGGTTTGAATGAAATGACAATAAGAAGGTGACTAGTGATGCTGATTTACCCCATGGCCTCACAGTCAAGTGAATCTACCTGAGGGATTGGTGAGGGCGAAGGTGGGAATTTCCTAAGCGTTTTGGGTGCTAAGGCCAACGCGGCACTTAATGTGTCTAAAGTATGTTGGTTAGTGTTTCCGTCATGTTTTGTAAGTTGCCACAGGTCAGGATACAGAGGTTAAAGGTGGTAGTTTTGTGGGGCTAAAAAATCACTCGCTTCTGTTGTCAAATGATGTAGCTAAGTGAGAAACTGCACGCAACCAGCACTTTGAGTCGGATTCACTGACTCTTGCAAATGAATAAACCAGATTATTATAGGTACCATGTTTCAAACCCAGTTATTTAAGCCACAGGGTTAGGCAGGAGGTGAATAAGAAGCTAACTTTCAGGTAGGTGGAGGCAGGCAGGTCACATAAGCAATGTTTTTCAATTCTGTTACACAGTTTCTTTTCCTTTTACACAAGGTACACTTTCACCTTTACTGTTTCTAAGCACAGAAACTTGACGTATTGTCCCAAAACAGTGTATGTGAGTTGCTAAAACTTGCTTTTCAGTAGCCGTGAAACAGTAAGAATGAGCTAAGTTACTTTGAACTACTTAAAGGTCAGGTTTGCATTAGTGTGGTTGTAGGATTAAAAAACCCCACAGCAACCAATTTTCTAATGAACTGTACAAAGTCTTTGGTACAGCAGCACGTACCCTCACACTGCTTTCAGCTGACAGTGGAGAGAATTCTCCTTGCCCTGGCTGAAGTGCTCAGGTTTGAACGCTCACCTTGTCTGGGGATCCACCCTCTGGCAAAGCGTGGGGGAACATGTGCTGGAAAAACCATTCTCTCGACCTGTGAGTATCTGTGCAGAGTTAAGTACAGCTCAGCTGCAGGCTGAAGTGTCCCGCCGAGAATATTCTTAAAAGTTTTGAAAGCGTCTTGAAGTGTCAACGTCTTTCTCTCGAACTTTGAAATATTGTAATGTATTGTGGGCCAGGGCATAAGCGTGTGGATTGTGGGGAGGAGGAGCTGTGCTGCCAGCAGCTGGGAAGGAAAAGCAAGCCACCGTTTCTTGGATACCAACCCCAGTCCCTGCTTGGAGAATCGCCTGATGGTTTGTGGCTGGAAGATGAGCAACAGCTTTTCCAGCTCCGACCCACTTAGAGCTTAATTCATCTCCCCACCCCAGGCACTCCCGAGGTCCCGTGTATTTTCAGGTCTGGTTTATGGTTCTTCAGTGGCACCCTGTAGCTTATGGTCTAACAACCGCTGCCGTGGTCTGCCTGGTAATCGGGAATAAGCCATAACAGAATGTCATTTTGAAATGGTGACGGTGCCAGTGTCAGCCCTTTCCTCTCCTGTGTCACTGCGGCTTCGTGCAGCTGTAGAAGTGCCCGACGCCACTGGAAGATGACCAAAGAGAATCAAACCGTTTCACAGCCCGGCTGAACTTCAGCGTGCTCCTCTTTTCATGCGGAAAATATTTTCATATTGTTTAAATTGCCTTCTCAAAAGAGTTGGATGTTTTCACTACCTCATTAACGGTAAAGAAGTGATACGGTTCCCCCTCCTCAGCCCACCCCTTTTGACTTGTCCGAAAATAGCACACATATGCATGTGTTCTACAATGCATTGTAGGCCTGTGAGCAGTGGTGTCAGGGCAGTGAGGGGGAAGGTGATTTTACTGAAGTGACTTAACGGAGCAGTATCCCACATTCATGGCAGGCTCCTGTGATAAATGAAAATCAATTTATTGCACATCACTGACTTCCGCTGTTTTAATTTAAATTCTCTAACCAGATCAAGGTCAAGGAAGCAAAAGATGAAAGGAGAAAGGGGAAAGGAAGCCAGAAGAGGGGAGAGGCGGGTGGGAAGGGGGGAAGCAGGACAAGGAGCGGTGCGAAGTGGGATAGCAGAGTAGAGCTCTCACACTTGGAAACTGGAGGGATGGGTATTACTTATTCAGAGGAGCAAAGAAGGATGGATTAGTCTTCTGGGTGTATACGAATTGGGAGTATTGCTTGCTTAGATTCTTCTCCTTGTTTATATTGGTGCTATTTCTGAATACCAGACACTGAGAGTCTTTGCAAATGTCTTATTCTTTCTGTAGCCCGTACTGAACAGAAGTACTTCTGGACTTCTGGTCTGCCAAGGAATTGCCGTAGCGACTGAGAATTCAGAAGGAAGGGTATCCCAAGGCCGTTTTAGAACATGCTGTTACAAGATTTTACTGTAGTCTTTTGGTCCGAGATCAGTTAAATAGACTTTTCATTTGATTCATGCCGGAGAACAGACAGTCTGGATCTTCAGATGCCTCTTGAGGTCAATATGTTTTCTTTCACTGAAGGGAGTGTTTTGCTTGTGCTTAACTTCTTCCTCTGCAGGAGTGTGAAATCTCATCTCATATCCAAACGGCCCTTATAGTTTGACTTGACTTACACATAGCGTTAAGTGTTAGTTAATCTGTTCTCTCGAATTTTTCCTCGGTCTGAAAGAGTTTGCGGTATCAGAAGTGTAATGTAGGAATAAGAAGCAGCCAAGCGTAAATGCCTGTAGAACAAGGTAGGCTCTGGCAGCTGCCATTTAAACGTGTGCTGAGGCTTGTGAGAAGTTGTTCCAAACTTGCTCTTTGTACCTGTGAAGCTCCACACGAGCAGTTTGCAAGCGTGGTATGTTTTTAGGTACGTGGAGGGGAAAGGGGAAGTATGATGTGAAGAAGCTGGCTGACTCCAGGAAACAATCCGATCCAATTATGTTCTTGATGTTTAACCACCGACTTGACTGAGATTGATATTTCTGTGTCATGTTAATTGCGAGTCATGTGGAACATAGAAGACCTTTCCTGGAAGCTTGGGGGGGCTTAAGAAGGTGAAACATGGTGGCTTATGTTTTCTTTGCAGTGAAATAACTCGGAAATTATTGGAGAAAACCCAGGAGCTGATTTTCCTTGTTCAGAGATGCTCTGTTCTCAGCGAGTAGAGGCAGCCTTGGTGGCCACAGGATTTCCACCGCAGGGGCAGAGGCTGTCCAATACTGCACCTGGCTTAGCGCAGGGTCTTTCCCCTGTGTATTGCAGAGAGAGTGAATCGTGGCTCAGCTTCATCCTCCCCAAATCAGAGGCATTTAGTTTTCAGATACTGCTGCGGCCTTAAAACGTGCAGACAGTGGGGCATACAGTCCCATCTGCTTCTCCAGGACCTTCCACAAAAAACGTTTGCTCCCTCACGTAGAAGAGAACTGGTCCCCAAGAAGGCGTTTTTGTGTTTTTCAGAAGAAGGAAGTTGCCCTCCTTGTATGATTTATCATGTATATAAAACCAATTTGTGCGTGTTTGATTTAAAGCTAAACTTTCCTTTGAGGTCTATAATCCATTGTGTTTTTGAAGGAATTTTCAATAACTTCTCATCCTAGTCCAAAGCTTATTTATTAAAAGCAGCTTTAGGCAATCAGTACCTGCACTACAGCAGGAAAGTAGAGCTGTTGGCAAGTGCTATCTTTTACTCTCTCCTCTGAAAATTCATGCCGTAGTTTCTCTGAAGCTTTTCGGGTATTAAATACCTTCTCTGGGAGATTTGCTTGCTCCTGCACACTTCTAAGTGGACCCAAGCTAATGTCTTTTCCACTTAGGAGAAACATTTGACAGAGTCTGTCAGGTTTAAGAACCTAAGCAATAGTTTCCTGAGCCCAGAAAATAAAAATACTGGTTTCATACACAATGGCAGTTTTAAAAGTGCTTTCTTTTTACTATTACAGACATCATTTTTCTCTAAATTCTGTTCAGAATTTGTTTTGAGTGGGCAGTAGCGGAAATGTGGAAGATGATGTTAGCGATAGATCTCATAATTTGAATTTTTTTTTTTGTTGCTTTAAATTACAAGCAGGTAATTGCATTTCTGTAGAGTTAGTCCATTGCACAGTCTGTATCCTAGAAAATCCTGACCCTAGAGAATCCTGCTGATCATACAAAGTCTTATAACCGTGAAGCCCCTTCACTTTGGCGTTGAGATGAAAATGACCATTTCCCTCTTTGTTTTAGGATACCTGTGATCTCTCGTATGTGGCAAGAACGCTAGCAGAAAGGTGAAAAAATGGGTGTTAAAACATTCACTCATAATTCCCCTGCTCACAGTCAGGAGATGCTGGGAAAGCTGAACATGCTCCGCAACGACGGGCATTTTTGTGATATCACCATCCGCGTCCAGGACAAAATCTTCCGGGCGCACAAGGTGGTCTTGGCAGCCTGCAGCGACTTCTTCCGTTCCAAGCTCGTCGGCCAAGCAGAAGACGAGAGCAAGAGCGTGTTAGACCTGCACCACGTGACAGTGACTGGGTTTATACCTCTTCTGGAATACGCTTACACGGCAACGCTCTCCATTAACACAGAAAACATTATTGACGTGTTGGCCGCTGCCAGCTACATGCAGATGTTCAGCGTTGCTAGCACGTGCTCAGAATTCATGAAGTCCAGCATTTTATGGAATACACCCAACAGCCAGCAAGAGAAGGTGCTGGATGCAGGGCAGGAGAACAGCGCCAACTGCAATTTTACTTCTCGAGACGGCAGCCTTTCTCCGGTTTCTTCCGAGTGCAGCGTAGTGGAAAGAACCATCCCTGTTTGCCGAGAGTCGCGACGGAAGCGCAAAAGCTACATAGTTATGTCTCCCGAGAGCCCCCTCAAGTGTAACACGCAAACAAGTTCCCCCCAAGTGCTGAATCCTTCCACTTCTTACCCGGAGTCCAGAAATCAGCCAGTGGACTCCTCCTTAGCTTTTCCCTGGACTTTTCCTTTTGGAATCGATCGAAGACTTCAGTCTGAGAAGGTGAAGCAGGCGGAGAACTCTAGGACTTTGGAAATGCCTGGGCCCTCCGAGTCCAACCGAAGAATTGCAGATTACGTGACTTGTGAGAGCACAAAAGCCAGTTCTCCCCTTGTGATTGAGGAAGACGTGCGCGTCAAAGTGGAAAGGTTAAGCGACGAGGAGGTTCACGAGGAGGTATCGCAGCCTGTTAGCGCATCCCAGAGCTCTCTGAGCGATCAACAGACAGTCCCAGGAAGCGAGCAAGTGCAGGAAGATCTCCTGATCAGCCCGCAGTCTTCCTCTATAGGTATGAGGGTTTCTGGGGTTAGATGTGTGCACAAGTGCGCGCTTGGGAGTTTATTGGAAGAAATCTGCTTCGTGTTTTTTCGTGCTTTACTTTTGTGAAACTGCCTTTTTTTTTTTTTTCTGTTTTGTGAAACATTACATATAAACCCCCATGATGGGACGGGACTTGGAGCTCTTTAAATAACTTTGCAGGAGGCAGCTAAGAAAGGTAAGCCTGTTGGTAGACCTCCTTTTTCAGTAGAGATCCATAACCCTTTTTTTTTTACCTCTAGTTGCTTGACTGGGGAAAATAATTCTGTTTTCATTAGTGTCAAAAGGCATGATCTCAGCTGAGCTACAGCACCAAATCTGGGAGGCTTGTGGCTGTAGCCGCAGAGGGAGAGAGTGGTACTTTGCATCAGCCATAAAATCTTGTATAATCATGACAGAGAGCCTTTGTGAGAAGATTTGCAAAATAAGTGGTGGAACGCTGTCATCTTAGTGCCCCAGACAAAAACAAAACCACACAGTCATAATATTGAGAATCTTTCCATTTCTGTGGGATTTGGTTCTCAAGTTGCTTCTTCGAACACTGCCAATTGCTGAGAGAAACCTTTTTTCCATGAAAGACAATTTGAAGCAGTTTTGGGATCTTCTAGCAGGCTGTTGCTTATGAATAGCTAATACTTAAAGGTTACTGTAACAGTCCCTTTTTTCCTCTGCAGAGTGTGTTGAATGGCCTTTAGTAAGTCAGAAGATACAAGTTTTGCAATATTTCTAGTTTAATTACCCAAATTTTGCCTAAATCAGCTATTTTGCTCTTGGTTAAGTGGCTTGACCTGTGCTTGGTAGAGTTTGTTTACTGAAAGATTTTTAATAAAGCCTGTTTTGTTTGAAGAATGGCAAATGTACTGGTCTGCTTCATTCGAATAATGTATACATGAAAGGCTGCTGCAGTTAATTAAATAAATACACTACAATAAAGTAAATAAATGTAGCCTTGTAGCCTGCCTTATTTATTGTGTTTGGTCAGTCTAACACCGGGCCTTCTCTGAAGAAAGCGAGTGCTAGATCTGACCATTCCAGGACTGCAGTATATAATCAGTGTGGCTAAACCGTTCAGGTAATACTCGCTAAAAAGAAATTAAGATATTTTCTGTTTACCTCATCCTTCAAGACGTTACGTTGTTGTATTTATTCATCAGTTTGAATAGCTCGTGTGTTGATATTTTACATCAGTAATGCTTTTTCCAAACGAAAATGTTTTATTTACTGGAAACGAGGCTGTTTACCTTTTCTGAGAAGCAGACTTAATATCAGTTTAAATATAAATCTTTTAAGTGTGGTTTGCCAAAGTAGCGCATGCATTCAAAACTAAAAGAAACAATTTATTAGCTGGGTAGTCTCCAGGAAAAGTGGTCCTCGTTCAAGAGCAGGTTTAGTTTGACTCAGTTTTTAACTCGTTATAGTGGGAACTTCGGAATGGCCTTGCCAGGGCCGTGTGCTAAGAGATACATCTTATTTCATCAACATAATTGTACTGTCAGAGACAAAATAGAACAAGTCGAAATAATGATTAGGGAGAGCTAAAACCAGCATATCGAGTGAAAGGAGGGCAGTTTACCCACTATAAATACGATACCCACGCAGCTTGAAAGAACAAACCTGGTGTGAGCTCTAGATTACAGGTGAGTAGCGTACGAGCTACGGAATTTTTGGGAGGATATCTCTTGGAGTTAGAAGTATCAGAATAATTGCATACTCAGAATTGGCTTGAATGAACTGGGACATGAGAATGTGAGACTAGGATTGAATTTAGAGAGGGGTGCCACTGAATGCTGTAAAGTCTCCGATTCTCAGAGAGTCGTAGTGTTGAACTGGCTTTGGAACATACTCCGGTAGCCAGGCACCTCACTGAATTCTGTCCTTGCTTCAGCCAGTTTCCTGAAACCATTTCTGTGGCCAAGCAACTTGGCACGTCCGGTCTTCAGAAGGTGTCTGTATCGAAGCGACATGGCGTTTGTGGGGAAGTTTTCTATTTCCTATTCCAGGTTTTGTATTGCGGAGTTCACGTACCTGACCGTTTGTACGGCATGGGGCAGAGGATCGTGGGCTTCAGGGATTATCATGTTTAAACTTAAACGTCTGTTATTGAGGGTGTTAGTACAGCATGTTCTTCCTTAAAACAGCTACAGAGAGAAGAACAGTGTGCTAGGCCAGTCTTCAAAGTACAGATCTGTTCTTTGTCTTTGAATATGTTTGCATTAATATTTAGTGGTCTTTGCATAACATCGTTAACTACCCTCAGAATAGATTTTATTCAGGTTTTGCTATAAAGAGAAACAGTGCTCTTGCTTTTTAGCACAGTTCACATGTACCTAATATATGATAAGGCACGCTTTGTAGCTAGAAAGCACTTTTTACCTCCCAAAGTTGTATTTCCTTATGCAGTAATACAAGAACAGTAAATGGAAGCAGCAAGATACGTTAAAATACAGCTTTCTCTTCCCTGAGCTTATTTTCCTCGTATAATTGCATATATTTATCTCAGTGTTTTATATGAAAAAGCATCCCTGCCTCTCTTTCTGATATTGCAAAAAGCTCTTATTCACTCTTTGGGCAATTTCAAGAATTGTTCATTTGCGATTTATTATATTTGGAAGCACTTTATAATACGGAAGGAGACGTGACGCGGGGCCTTGATAAATAAGTCATTATGGTTACAACAATAGCTATGTCTCAGAAGATATTTTCATAACTCATTAACATTGTTCCCATTTGAGAAGTGAAGGCATAAAATTCAACCTAAGAGTAATTGGGCTTATTTTGCAGTAGACATTCGGTTAAGTATTTCACGAAAAAGAAGGATAAATCGAAACAGGATTAACTTCTGTAACTTTACAGATTGCACGGTTGCTGAATTTCCCAAACATAGTTTGTCAGCTCGTAGCAAAACTCAAAATTTTGATTCTGCTAGGGTTATTCTGAAACTGATGGAGGTGCAGGTTTCCTTCCATCGCTGGCTCCGTAACATGGGATCACGTTAAGACTATCATTTTTCACGTCGGTGAGGTTTTATGGAACACACTGTCTTTTACAGGGACAGCCTTTTTTTGAGACAGTACTCTCATTCTTTTTGACAAAATGTGCCCATTTTCTGCTTCACTTTGCATGTCTTCCTTCTCTTTGGTTTTCCATTTTGTCTGACCCTTGTCCTTGTAGACCTATTGACACTTGATTTCACTTGTTCTCAGGATGTAGGTGTAGAGAGGGAAATTGCCTTTCCCCATCTGTTTTCATCCCACATGGATTCAGTGTTAGAGACCCAAAGGCTGCTTGGCTGTTGAGGAGAGTTGAAGCAGTGCTAAGGATTCAGTCTCAGCAGAGGAAAAAGGAGGCAGGACGGAATTACCACTTCCAAGTGACTTTCATGCTACTCATCATATGTATGTCATGATTTGGGAGCCCCCACACTTCCAAGTGACTTTCATGCTACTTAGCATATGTATGTTGTGATTTGGGAGCCCCTGTTGTGGAGAGGGACAACAGCAATTCTGATCCTTTGGAAATATGGCGTTGGGTCATTCATTTTTGTCACCTCCCGTAGGCGTCACCAGAGGAGAAGGAGGAATGGGAGGTGATAGGCTGCTCCTTTCACTCGGCTTAAAGAGGGAGCAAAACGTGGTTTATCCAAGTGGTCACACATAACCAAACCAGAGGATGTTTTGTATCAAGGGCTATGGTTGGCGGGGGGTGGGTACCAGTTCTTCAAGTCGTTTTAGCACTGTACAGCCAAATTCTCTCTGACACGGTGACATCACCCAAAATAACCTTGAATAATATGCCTGGACAAGGATCGAATGCCAGACTCCAAGCGGTGATGAGGCAGACCCATCAGGTGAACAAAGCTGCAGTTTTGCTTTAGTGCTGTGTTTACCTTAGATTCTGTTTCCAAAACCCACTTGAGCTACGTCTGCTTGTCAGTGCACGGAACCAAGCTGTGGAATGGTTTTGTATGTACGTTTCTCTTACAAACAGCTGTTTGGTCTCTTCTGTGTTGCATTTCTGATTTCACAGTGGGCTCTTCCCACCTCAGCATCTTATCCATAAATGAAGGCATTGTCAACAAATACGTGTCTGTGTGGAAGGTTTGGAACACAAATGCAACGTAGTGTAGGAGGATTGAACTCCTTATTACTAAAGAAGTCTTGAAAACTGATGAAATAGTCCCTTTAGGTGAAGGTAACATTTCTGCTTTACAGTGTTAGTACTGGATGTGTTTTGAAAACTCTGGCTGTGCTTAACATAGATTCTTTCCGTTTTCTAGGTGTGCCAAATATCTGCCCTTTATTGAGTTGTCTATTTACTAGATAATCTGTGCGGAGGAGAAGTTGAGCTGGAACACGTTGCTTCAGGGTTTTGTAAATGATTTTCCCAATGATACAGTTTGAGTATCTTACCACCCAGGAAGCAGTGTCTCTCAGAGATTTGGGAAAGCAAGCTTTATGTGTATGTACCTGCCCCCCCCACCCCTTTCTGAACACTTATTTGCATTAAATTGCCCTTTTTTCTTTGCCTAGGCTCAATAGATGAGGGGGTTACGGAGGGATTACCCACACTCCAAAGTACCTCTGGCACTAACGCTCATGCAGATGATGATGATCGGTATGTACCAACGTAGTGTGCAAACTGTTCTGCAGCAAGTGCTGTAATTAACCTACCCAGCCTTAATCCCAGAATGTTTAGTTGTTCGTACATCTACTTCTCTGTGTTGATCAAAGTACAATCAGTGCCTGAAGGATCAGATGCTTTAGAAGAATGTAGGTGATGAAAGTCAGAATTTGCTTCCTTGTTGCTTTTCCTTTCCTGTCTATTTCCAGGCAACACTGGGGAAGAAATATATTTGTGGTTTGGCTGTTTCTTCATCACTGCTCTTTATTAATTAATAATAAAGGAACCTTTACTGTGAAACAGGTGTGGTAGTTGCACACGTGCTGAAGCTGACAGAAAGCCACAAAAGCAGCAAAATGAAAAAGCGCCGAGTCTTGGCTTCACCAGACATTGCTCTTGCCATAAACCACGCAGCAGCCTTAAATCTTGTCTCCCCAACGTTCTGCGTGTAGCTCCTTACCAAGATGCTGTGTGTCACTTACTGTAAATATTTAACGGTCTTTTGCTGCGCTAGGATGAGGGACTTATTAAGGGAATCCCTTATAAGGGAAGGCTGGCAGAGAAGGCAGAACTAAACTGGGTCTGTTTGGTTGAAGATGTATCGTAGATCTATTGGAGTGATGTACCTGCAAGTGGTACACGAGGGTACGCACAACCGGTTTGGCTTTGATTCCTTTGCTTTTGTGGTATGTGTCAAGTATGGCATAGAGCTATTCCCTTTCTAAGCAAAACTCGTAAAGTATTGACAAGCTGGCTTTTGCGTAGCGTTTTGTTAGACAAGTGGGTCTGAGGAAGAAGTGTGAACCTTCGGGAGTTGTTCCAGAAACTGGGTCAAGTGAAACTCCCTGTGGAGATAACTATCAAGAGCTGCATTTTCATAGCTCATGAAATCTTTCCTGCCATTTCCCTCTAAAACCTGTCCCATTGTAGGATTAAATCTGAAGGGAAAATAACTGCCGAGATAAGACTTTTGTCTGACACGGAAGATGTTTTCTATCTGCTCAAAATCTCAGTATAAAAATAATACCCAGCACTTAGGGTTTGAATTGATAGTAGGAGCACATGTTGCATTAGAACTAATCCAGGTTTTTAAACTGCAGTTCTCAAGTCAAGTGGCATATATATGTTCAGTAGTGGATTATTTCAGAAATTTCCTGTAAAATTGCAGGGCTTCAGCACAAACTTCATAGAAAATTGGAAATGCATAAAATCCTTTTAACACACTGAAAATTCCCACTAAAAGATCTCTTCTGTGCAGAGAAGGAAAGAATATTTCCCTTAGTTTATGCCCAAGTTTGAAAATAATTAGTCTCAGAGCATCAGGAGTTATGGGAATTTGTGAGAATTTTAGACTCCAAAATTAAAATTTTCTACCTAGTGATTTATTACAAGGCTTTGAGCAACCTGGTCTAGTGGAAGGTGTCCCTGCCCATGGCAGGGGGGTTGGAAGTAGATGATTTTTAAGGTCCCTTCCAACCCGAACCATTCCATGATTCTATGATTTCCTAAAGTCAAATGAAGGTGCCAAGACTGTTTATTCTGTGAATCCATTAAATGTGTAAACGGGTGCTTTCAAGTCCTAAGAAGTTTTCTGTTACATGGCACACGTAAATATGGCCTGTTGCCCACTGTGCAGCAATCTGGGCACACATTTTTGGGTCCATAAGATGAGATAATACAGAATTCTGACCAAAATCAAACATTTGGCTCCAGCTGAATCAAATGAAAACACGATTAACAAACCATATGGATGATGAAAATTTGCTTTGCTTTTTGTTCAGTGTTGGTTTGAATGCACCTTTAGTTGAAGTCCAGGTTGTGGATTGCTTTGGTAGTGGAGATTCTCAAAATGTCAATAGCAGCTGCGAATGGGCAATGCAAATTTATCTCAAAAAATATCTATCCAAGTATGTATTTATTAACAGAGCAAAAGACTTCTGCTTCTAAAGGTCTTTCAATACAACATCCTTATCACTGTGGAAAGAATCATAAATATTTCAAAACTCAGGATACCTTATCTCTTGAGTTTCTGTGTTAAATAATTAACATAATTAATTCATCCTCCTCCGTAGTCAGTGTTTCATAAACAGCAGGTCACATGTAATTGTTGTCAGCCTAGTAGGCACACAGGAATCTCTTCAGTATTAAAATGACCGTTTCCCAGTGAAGTCTGATGTATGCTTTCTCTGATATTTCACACTGGGATTGCGATACGCTTTTCTAACGTAGATTTGTAGTTCAACCCTGGCTGGTTTAACAGGTAGTCTCTGTATCCTTTTGTGCCTGCATTTAAGGAGTTGCAAAGGCTCAGTTATAAAAGATCTCTCTGATCCAGTTTAATGAGAGCCTCCACTTTTCTAAAATAATTGTTATTTACAAATAGAGAACATTTCTAGGCTCACTGAGCATTCTGGCATTCACATTTGTCAGAGTTTAGTTCTACGTAGTTAAATATGTGTATAATCTCTTGGTGAAAAGAAGAAAAAATCGCAAGGAGAATCTTAGAGTGAAAACATTTTAAACCTATCTTTAGTTGTTACAGAAATTCTCTGAGATGTCAGACAAATCTCAACTGTTAACTGCCACATTTATCACAAATTGCAAGTCATGAAAAATTGTGTATAGATGGGAATAAACAGGCAGGGGAGAAAAATTATGGTTGTGTTTCAGATGTAATTTCTTCGTTGTGCTAAGGTCCACAGTAACATCAGCACTAGGCATTTCAGCCTGCTTGCAGTGCAAGGATGGAACAAGACATGCCAGTCACTGGTAGCCGCAGAGCCTGATGTGGATTCCCATTTTATCTACTTTAACCAGCCTTTCTCATCATGAAGCTTTTATGTAGGACAAAACCCAAACTTTAAATTTCTTCCATGGAGGTTGTCCCCACAGCACTTCTCCTTTCTGTTTCAATTGCAGAGAAGCTGGCAGCAGTACCGGCTTTGAGGATGAGCTAGCCTGAGAAAGCTGGAAACAAAAGGAGGGCTGTGCTTCCTCATTTCTGCCCTAGTTTGAGTGTCTCCCTAGGAAGCTCTAGGAGCACAATGCACTTTTGCCTCTTTGCTGTCCCCTAACACAGAAATGAGGAAGGAAGGACCTGAGAAACATGTTCCCAGAAGGTGAAGTTCTCTAGAACGCAAGTTAACTGTTGTCACAAAAAACCAAAACCTAATTCTTAGTTGAGCACACCACATGTGTGTGCATCCAAGAGCAGGAGTTCTTCCTGCCCAGGCAGTCATCCCTCATCGCCCTGCGCTGCAGCTGTCACTTCTCTTGGCACAGAGCTGTGAAAATTTTAATTGTGAGCTCTCCAGTCAGCTGAGCGCCAGGAAACCTTTTCCAAAGGGATTTGCCCCTTAGCCAGGCTGCGTGACATTTGTCAACCGGATGAAGGGCAAGTTGTCCATCCTGGGCCCAGATCGGCTGCTGGAGTGCTGTGCCTCATGCTTTTTTTGCACTGTTGTTCTGGGGTTTTTAGGTTTTGGGGGTATTTTTGGATAACAGACCTGACTGTTAGTCTGTGTTGATGGAGTTTTAATTGGTATTTGGAAAGCGTATGATCATACCAACTCCAGAGACAACACTGGTGTTTCCACATCTGAGAGGAGTAAAGTCTGTTCTTTATCTAGAGATCTGCTCACAGAGAGGAAAGGGAGTGCCAGAGTTTATCTGAAATTTGGTTAGACAAATCAGAACCTGTGTTTAAAATTACCTTCATTTACTGGAAGTGCATTTGGTGAGCCAGCAGTTGGCTTTTTTAGACGCCTTAGTGGCAGTGAGCTACATTCTGCTGGGCCCAGGATGTAGCTGGTGACTTCCCTCTTGCAAATATTCCTTTGAGCAAAGATCAAGTCTGTCAGCATCTGTCTTTTCCCCAGCTTTCTGGAACCCTACTGTGTATAAAAAAAAGTGAAGGACAATAAAATCTCTTCCCTAGAGCAAATATTATTCCAGTTCCATGCGAGAGCAGAGATTCTTACTGGCCTCACAGGCTGATTGATACTAAACTGCTGCAGGAAATTTGTATCGTGCATATGGAGAGATCCCTGATGCTGTCTCTCTCCACATAAATCTTACAACTGGAACTTTTGCCACCAAGACCCATCGTTGTCCTTAGAATTCAGGTACCCCATTCTCACAGTTGTGCTGACATCCATTTCCAGAGTAGATAAAGACAGCTATGGCACTGATTTTAAAGAGATGGTCCTAGTTCTTGACCTCCTGTGCTGTCCTGCTCTGTGGGTTTTTTTGTGATGCGTATTTGTGCCAAGTGCACGTTGCTGTGAGCCTTAGGAGTCCACAAAATCAGTCCAGCCTTGCCAGCAGCAATCTGGGCTCGAGGGAAGCACACCAGCAAGAGGATTTGCTCAGTTAAGGAGAGTTTCTGACTGTGTGCAACCGGAGGTTTGGCTGCACTTTTTTCTCAATCCATTTCAGACATTGCAGTTTAGTGAGATTAAAATTGTTCTGGCTATGGTGTGTTCAGGATCACAGCAGTTCCCTGCTGCCAGTGACGTTTGATCTGCCATCAGGCTGTGAGCACGCTGAAATGTCTTATTTCAATAAAAAATACAGGCCTTAATGCTCAGGGAAGGGGAAACCCAGGTAAGTGCAAACTCCCCTTGTCATTGTGTTTGTACCAGCAGATTTATTTTGATTTCACTGTGCCCTTTAGCGAAGCAGGTTCCTTGCCAGAGGACTTGGATTCTGTATAACACTGCAGTTCCCTTAAACAGTTTGCAGCTAGAGGCTATGCAGGAGCAATTAGTCAGTTTTAAACAAATTACTTTGAAAGTTAAATTATTCCTTTATTATAGTTTGCGTGCTGTTTTTTTTAAATACAGCGCTTGAGCTATCCTCACAGAGCCGATTGGATCAGGCAAGGAGCGAGTATTGATTAATTAGATCAATGTTTTAAACTTAGAAATAGGTAATTGTAGCTACTAATGTTTGTTCGTGGAACTTGGATTGAAATGAAAATGAATTTGCTTTAATTTCATTTGTAAATATCACTGGAGCTGCGAAACACTCCCTTGCTTTCCAGTTTGCTCAGTTCTTCAGATTCTTCCTCAGGGACTGTTTGCCGACCGTAAATCATCGCTACCCTTGAGAAAATGCCCATGCCTGGAAAATGAAGTTCAGTTTGCAGCTGGTGGCTCAGACTTGTTGCCCAAAGAAGCAGAAGTCAGGGGTTATTCTCTGGTCTCAGTCCCTTGTGCAAAGCCAGTGAATGTAAGATGCAGGTCTGATGTACTGCTGTAGAGGCAGGGATTTCCAGCATATAGATCTCAAAAGAAATGCGAACGGCCAGCCTTTTTCCTCTCATACAAACGTGTTCAAGGTTCAGATTTCCATGAGCAAGGCTGCTTCTTTTTTTTTTTTTTTGGTCCTCCAGCTTGCTTGTAAATGAGTGAATTTTTTCTTTGTAGTTTGGAGAACGTTCAGTATCCCTACCAACTCTACATTGCTCCTTCTACCAGCAGCACAGAGCGACCCAGCCCAAACGGTCCTGACAGACCTTTTCAGTGTCCAACCTGCGGGGTCCGGTTCACTCGCATTCAGAACCTAAAACAACACATGCTTATCCACTCAGGTAAGAAATGCTGCTGCTTCCAAGAATTACTGATGTACAGACTTAGAGAACTGCTCACTGTGCAGCAAATGTAATAACGCCGTTCTTTTTTCATCACCTGCCAAGAGCTCGAGAATTGATTTTGGAAAGATTGGGTAGAGGTATGTCTCACTGAATGCTTGTTTTGATACATCAAATCTGACTGACGGCTCACTCACACATGATTAGCATTTGTGTGGACTGAAAAAAGTCTGATTGCCTGAAACTCATCAGAATAAGTAATTTTCATGATAAAGATCTGAGATGAACTAAAGCATACTTGGCTTTTGTATTACACTAAAGAAGTGATGTAGGTTGAAATTCTTCCTCCTGTGTGTTGTAATTGTCTGCTGAGTTTTAGAGGAGACTTGCAGCCATAAGAAAGTGTTATCTTATGTCCTTGCATTGAAGAATGTTGTATGCCTTTGGATCTCAGAATTTTTGCAGGGATTGCAGGACAACTGAGCTGGTTTGATAATCAATTTAGCTACTACAGATAGTACAGGCAGCAAAAGGTTTGTGTGAATGCCTCCTCTCAGTCTCAATCCCCAAACTGTTGCATTCATTCTGATGTCTAACCTAAGTATGAGCTCGGAATGTCTTCGCTATCAGTGTTTTTCAAGACTTGTCAGCCTTACCTGGCAGTAGCACTGACATTTTAGTGAACGAAGGGAATGTTGAAGGGTTGTTGCACTGGAGCGCTAAGCCTCATGGTTTAGCATCTCCTCGTTTGAGCTCGACTCTCACCTTCACAGATGCCGTCCCATTTTTGAGCAGAGCAACCACAGTTGCCAAGGTGTAAGTTTTTTCACTGGCAGCAATTATTTGTGAAATGCTTTCAGGCAAAACGACCATCCTATGTTTAGGCCAGCAGTAATAATGTGTTTAATACTTAAAAAGCCAACTTTGTGTCCATATCGGGTGGGAAATTACCCCAAGCCGGTTGCCGAAGTCTTAACGGACAGCAGACAGGCTTCAGCAACGCGTCTGGCTGAGGTGACAACTGGCAGCCCCTGAGCAATGTCCGGAGGGATTGGAGTGGCTGCTTTAGGGTAATTAGCATCCAAAAGAAACCCTCAAAACTCTTAAATGTTGGAAGTGTGTTCACATGAGTGAAATGACTGAAGAGGTTTTCCTTAAGCTACCAGAGGACATAGATGCCCATGGACCGTAGGAAAGCATGAAGAGTTTTAGCTCCACAAGACAATATTCTAGTCTATTAACTTGTTTTCACATGTTTAACAAGGAGTTCCAGTGTAACCTTAACTACAGCTTTCTCTGTATAAAAGCCCCAATTAAAAGTTCAGCTCCCGCTTTGAACCTAAGGAAAGCAGAGTGAAAGACTGCTGGAATTAACAGCCTGGACTGATGCACATTCAGCCTTTAGAAACAACCTTTTTTATTCCTTGACAGCCCTATTATGAATAGAGCTCCATATTTCAGGTTCTTGGCCTCGTGTTTGGATTTCCGCACTTTCTGGAGTTCAGACTTCTTATTAAATCTTAATTTTTTTGGTGATGCAGACATTTCATGTTGCAATAGTTCTGTTTGGGTGTGATTATGTACTCTCGGCCACTGCAACATGTTGGAGAGCTGCTATGTTTTAGGGTTTTTTACTGCCTGTAATAAATGAAACATGAAATAGTACCAGAATTTCTAAATTAATACAAGATAAAAATGAGAGGCATGAACCTAAATTGTCTTAGAGAGCTGTCTGTCACCAAAGTCGCTGAAGATTCCTGTATAGAAAGGTTCCCACGCGATATAAAGGCTGCTACTTCACCCTTTTATCACCATCCCTGCTGCATTATAGGGGCATCCTTGTACACACAGTCCCCCTGCCAGAACACTTGTCTGAGGCCCAAGGCAGCCAGAAAAAGACCTCGCAATTAAGGGTAGTCTGATAATTGCATTGTTGGGAACCAGTCTGGCACAAGAATCCCCCGAGATCAAAGGAGTTCAAAGACCCTGTAAGATGACTGCTGCATCGGGTACTTTTTGGCTGTGGCTCAGGATTATAACCATAGTATAATCCTCGGAGGCTTACGTTCATTTTAAGCTGCGGGGAAGAAGACGTGTAAGCGTTACGGACAGGTCACGTTCTTAGGAAATCTGTTGGCTGAGAAAACGTCCCTCGGTGAGAATTGTTTCTGCCATTCCAAAGTTAACCAGAGAATGTCTTCCTAAACCAGCACTGGCCACAGCTGTTCTCCTTTTGCTCTTAGGAATCTGGAAGGATTTTGCCAGCGACCCCTCATTACAAAAGGTGAACCTTACGGGTTTTTTGCTCTCTCTTCCGCAGGCATTAAACCATTTCAGTGTGACCGCTGTGGGAAAAAGTTCACCCGAGCTTACTCGCTAAAGATGCATCGCCTGAAGCACGAAGGTAAACGCTGTTTCCGGTGCCAGATATGTAGTGCCACTTTCACTTCCTTCGGGGAATATAAACACCACATGCGGGTTTCCCGGCATATTATCCGCAAGCCTCGGATTTACGAGTGCAAAACATGTGGCGCCATGTTCACCAACTCTGGAAATTTAATCGTTCACCTGAGGAGCTTGAACCATGAAGCGTCAGAGCTAGCAAACTACTTCCAGAGCAGGTGAGGTGCACAGCAAAAACCTAACAGGGAAACTTGCCTTTTTTTTTTTATTATTTTTTTGTTCCTAAATCATCTTTTCCTGCTTTCAGGGCAGCCTGCTGTGCCTCTCATCAGGTTGCCAGCTAATTCCAGTCCAATTCATTCTTGCGCCACTCTCTGTTATATCTGATCTGTCTTACAGCATAGAAGCTATATAGGAGGGCACTGAAGAATCGAGCGATATGCAGAAGCTGCTTCGGGGCTGCTTTTTTTCTCTTTCCAGTAGTATCTACGGACAGGCTAATGGTGTTAAGCTGTAGCTTCTGTGGAGTTCTGTAAATGATTTGGTCTTCAAAATCTCGTACATAGCCTGCTCACTCACACAGGGAATAGACTCACTACTTCATTTTAAGTACTTGCTTGATATTGTGGAAAGCTTGCATGACTCCATACCTTCTCTTTTTTCATTTTCTAGGTAACATATGACTGAACAATCAGAGTAACAGGGTTTGAAATAGTAAGGGCCAGTTGGGCATTTCCTACGGGGGCACAAAAGAGTTGGCGTGTCTCACAAATGCGCTTCGCTAAAGACTGTTAAAAGGGTGCTGAGGCATGAGAGTAGCAATGTTCTCATATGGAAATAAATGTTTGTAACCGCTGGAATTTAAGATAGAAAAACACGAAAGTGGACGAGGGAAATCGGAGGAAGATAGATCTCGCAGCTCTTGAGTCTGTAGAGAGGGTGCAGCTTGGTGGGTCAAGTTATCTGTCGTCAGCAAGGCCAGAGGAGTGTATTGTAAATGTTACAGCACCTACAATACCATCCCTCCTGATTCCTATACGTTATGGTTTTTCCCCTACAAAACATTTCAGCATTTTGTTCTATTTGGTTCTCTCAAAGGCGGTGTGGGATGAAAAAATTACCCAACAAACCAAGAAAGCCAGTCACTGTTTTTCCAAGAGAATATTGTTTAAAAGTACAAGTGCTTCATATCTGTGGGTTTACGCAGTTCTTGTTCTTAGCACTTGTGCCAAAACTAGAGCAGAAACTCTTAAGGGATGATGTAATGATTGTGGTAAGCACTTCATTGTTGTCATCAAATTAAACTCAGATTAAAATACGTGATTCCAGTGTCTGTAGGCCTTCCCTCGCTTTGGATTTACAGACACTGGGTTTAGCGTAGCTGATTGTGAATTTGGATTTGAAGCAGTGAATGCTGCTGTCATTTAAGGAGAGGGCTGCCTTTAAATGGACGGTTACAAAGCATACGAAATGCATATATGTTTTGTATATATGTGTATATATACACACTTGCGTCAAATACAAGCTTACATGTCTGGTGCTGAAAATTTGCCAATCGATTTTATTTTCGCTATGTGCTCATGCTCTGAAAATACTGCTGGAGAGGGTGGTAGATTTTCTTTGGATACTCTCAGCCGCCACTTGGTAAGAACAAGTTACAGACCTGTGGTCCAGGAAGGACCGGAACGGGAAGGGGATGGAATGCCGTTCTTTTTGCAGTGGTGCGACACGTGTCGGCGTCACGAAACGCCGCTGCGGTTGGCAGCCTCCTTGGGCTTTCAGCAGAGCCCTCGCCTCCCGCTGCTGTGTGCAGCCTCTCCACCCTGAGAGGGGTGCTGCCGCTGTTTCTTGCGTGGGTCTTCCCTCAGTGGTGGAAAAGGCCCGCATCTTTGCCAGTGCTGAACTCCTCTTTCTTCCCGTTTTTAAAGGTTGAGTGCTCCCTTTTTGCAACGAGGTTTTCAGTGCCCTGTGATGTTCCAGACATTAATTTTCCTTCTCATCAAGGTGATACCATCTAAATAATGAGAAGTTGCTGTGTAGGAAGGATGGATGCAAACCAATGAGAAACAGAGGGCCTTTGAATAACTTCTCTGCGTGTTGAAATGAGCAGCAGGTTGCAGTGCTTAGCGAAGTGTGTCGCTGGGATGATCTCAGAGCAATGTGAAATGAATATCTTTGTTCTCTGCGCAATGCACTGTGTAGCTTGTGTGATGTCACTGATGCAAAGAAACTGATACCGCTCGTGTTTGTCTGAGAAATGACATTTCTCTTCTGTCCTTTGCCCCTCTTCTAGTGACTTCCTAGTACCGGACTACTTAAACCAGGAACAAGAAGAGACCCTCGGGCAGTATGAGCTAGGGGAGCATGGCTTTGAAAGCAACTCTTCTGTCCAAATGCCTGTCATTTCGCAGGTGTCGTCAACTCAGAATTGTGAAAGCACTTTCCCCTTGGGGTCTCTGGGTGGGTTGGCAGAGAAGGAAGAAGATGTGCCAGAGCAGCCAAAGACTAACGCCACTGCTGAGGCAGCCGCAGTTGACCCTCCGAAACCGGAGCTGTCATCTATTACTATTGAATAATTCATGGTTTGGTTTAATTTTTGTTCTTTGGAAAGTGCCTGTGTTTGGTCCTGTACATTTTAATTTAATTTTTTTAAACAAAAGTGGGGAGATTTTCCCTTTTTACTTTGTAAGCTACGCTTTAAACAGAAAACTGCAACAGATGTTACATTATTTTTCATGACTGAACGATCACTTCTGTGAAAAATATTTAAGACTGAATGCACAAAAAGATCTTGTCAGAACATCGTGGAAGCTGTGATGCACTTCTAAAGAAGAACAACCAATTCAGATCACTTTAACTATTTCTTCTTCCACAGTTAGAGCAGCTCGTTAAGTTTCCCTTGCTTCTGCAGACTGCTTCTGCAGTTAACGGAAAGGAACCAGAGGAAACCTTTGTAAAACGACAAACAAAAGGATGCATTGGAAATCATTATTGAACAGTTTTGACTGGTTTTGAGCGGATGCTTTAATCTTCTGCATAAAACAAAAAAATGACACTTCCTATCTCTGTGCCTGCTGTTTTTCAAAGCGCTTACTGTAACCCTTTCCTTGGAAATGGTAAGCATTTTTGAAAGTAACAGTCACACGCTTTTTAAAAACACATTGTCCCTTTTCATCTCAGATGAATCAGTTTTGGCAAACCAAGTGATGTCATGCCAGGTATTCCTACTTCTTATATTCCGGTCCTTTTAGAAACTGCTTGATCAAACAGCCTGTCCAGATTGGCCCGTCTAAGGTTAGGCATGGAAACACTGCGTTCGGGAAAAGTCTAACGGTGCATAATGAATTGAGGGTGATAGAGAGGAAAGTATAGATCCGTGCAAGCCTGACAAATAGCTCATGACTGTATCTTTCTGTAGAAGGGGAGGCACGTAGGAAAACGAAGGTTTTCCCAAACTGAAATTCTTCACTTGTGGCCAGGCTGCAGTTCTGGGCACTTCCCCCTGTCCTGTATACTGTATTTTTACTAATCTCCAAAAGCTTAAGAGAGGGAGTTTACAGATAGGGGAAAAAAATGGGCCCTTTTGTGCATTATTGCACCTTTCTTTTTCATTTATACATATGCATGTATAGTTTCTGAGATTTTTATTAGTCTGTTTTGGACAAAATAAGCAATTTATTCTCTTTAGAGGCCAACTTTTTAACCCAACAGGGGATTGTTTACGAAAAGCCTATATAGCAATGATGAATTGTTCCTGTTTCAAAACATTTTAAATCCTTGCCAACTCGGTTTATTAAAGGCCATCACTCCAGCTACATCCACAGCTCAAGTTAGCAATAAATCGAAAGATTTGCAATTTAATTTTTTTTTTTATATTTACCAAAAAGCTGCAAATTGAGAGTGTGGGATTTTCAGAGCAGCGAGTCTTGTGTTGTCGAGGCCGGTGGGGCTATAGGACTGCTTTGAAACCTAAATTAGGAAATCCATTAGGAGGTTGATTTTTCTTACTGCTTCTCAAGTTAACTCAATGTTTGATGCCAAATGCCTATTGCCTACAGACGACATGCTGAGCGAGTAGGTATTACTTGATCTTAGTATTCCAAAGGCATGATATACTCCCTCAGTTTTGAATCTTGGGGTTTTTTTTAAAAAAATCTTGTTTTCTGTCCGGATTTGTTTCATGCAAACATGAGGAGGAAATGAAACCAGTAGAGAAAGGTTGCTCCTGAGGAAACAGAAGTCGTATTATATTGCAAGATCAATTTGTATTCCGTTAGCTTTGGCAGCTCCGTAGGTCTGAGCTGTTTCTACGAATAGCCAACTTTTGTAAGAAAAAAGTTGGTTGCCCTTTGGAAAGAGCTTAAAGGGTTTCAGTGACTTTAGCAGTTCTTTCTCTGCTGTGTTTAGGTAAAACCACACATTTTAGTTAAAGAGAGTGAAAACAGTTGGGATTTAAGTCCTTTCCAAGTTACTGGAATGAAGTTTCTCCACCCGATCCAAAGGGTGTTCTAGAAACATGCTGCGAAGAAGTTCTCTGCCACAAGGCAGTCTTGTGTGTCTGCCTTGGTGAGTCTTCTTCAAAGGGCTTGAAGGAGTTGTTCTTTTTCTGGGACGCTGTACTGTGAACTGGTCCGGTGTCTGTTGATGGGCTGAATTTAAAAGACCAATTCTCTTCCACTTGTGATTTCTGTAACTGAGAAGCCAGTGAGACAACACAATGCCTTTTGCTGAGTTCTCTCTTGAATTACAGGGCTATGGCACTGAACTCACCTACGCAATTTCCTTTTTTTCTGCTAAGCGTTACTCCACTTTGCAGGGGTATGAGAATCCTTTGTCAGGTCCAGACTGTACAGATGTGGTAATCATCAGATACAGATGGACATAACCTTCCGTTAGAATCTGATCATTTTCACCCATTAGATATTTTGCTAAACAGTCTATCGCCGAGATGTGCAAATGCAGCACAGACACAGCAGGATGTTGGATTTTTAAGACTTAAAATTTTGTGTCAGAAGGCAAACTGCTTTCTGAATACCAAAGAGAAGCGGGGAGTGAGGGGGAGAGTTGAAAAGACTTTATAGCGCTAATCTGTTCTTCCTTGAAAGGAAATGAGCATCGTTAGGTAGGAGGCAGGCCATGGCTCTCATTGTTCAGTGCCTGTGTTAGGCATTTTCTGTTCAACCCTCCAATCTCTGCGTAACATCTTAACTTAGTTCTCCCTTTTCAGTCTGATTCCACTGCAGGAACAGCGGAGTTCTTGGAGGTTTCTGTTTGTTTGTTTGCTTTAGGGTTGGGTTTACTTGTTAATTTTCCTGTTTGTAATTGTTTCCTGTTAATATCTCTTTTCTCCATGGAAGAGAACACAGATTAAATACCAGTAGCGCTTTATTTCTCCTGCCTAGCTTGTTGGAAGTGTTGAGTTCTTTAAAACGCTGGAGTTCCTCATAGGTGAGAGAGAAAAACACAGGACATCTTAAACCAATCTCTGTTGCTAATATGCTTAGATTCCAAATCGAGCGAGATAGGTATCTCACTAAACTGGAAGAAACTTGCCTTAAACTACACTTGGGATTAAACCTAAAGCACAAATTTCTTTCGATACATTATCAGAGTGTTTTGAACTCTGGGCTGTGTTGTGGGTTTTTTTTTTCTTCTTTTTATACTTCTTTTCTCTCCCCAAAAATGCCATTATTTGGTATGCATTTATATTGCTGCTTGACAGGGATCACAGAGCCGCTGAGGCTGGAAGGGACTGTGGAGGTGATCTAGTTCAGTCAGATTTTGAATGTCTGCAAAGGTGGAGAGTCCCCAGCTTCTCTGGGGAACCTGTTCCAGCGTTTGACCACCCCCACCGTAAAAAAGGGTTTAGTCTGTTTAGCTGGGGATTTCTTGTGTTTGGGTTTGTGGCCACTGAGAAAGGCCTGACTCCATCTCCTTTGCCCCCTTTTATCCGCTAGTTTTACATGTTGGTAAGATCCCCCCGAGCCTTCTTCAGACCAACCAGGCTGGTCACTCAGCCTATATGGGCCCTTACTGGACTTAGAATTTCTTCCAACTCGCTACGCGTATGACCCACTGCAGCAGTTTCTCTGCCGATGAGTAGTCTCCAGATTCCTTCCCAAAGTGATTTATGTCTTGCTTTTCCATAGCCTTCTCCCATGTGGCACCAATTTTTGCACTCAGTGGAAAAATCCTTTCCTCCCCCATTTATTTTGCAAGCAGAGTGCCTTCACTACCACAGAACTAGCAAGGTTCTGCCCTATGCCGGGGACCCGGATTCTCAGAGTCTGTGCAGGGTCTTTATTCCTTGCGTATTTTGCAGAGCAGTATGTCTGATGGGAACAATGGGAAAGGAAGGGATAGGTTTTTTCCTGATTTAACGTGGTGCTTTGGGAGAGGGGAAAAAAATTGGGAAGCTTTCTATGTGCCTGCAAAGAGCGGAAGAAAAAGAAGCGATGCTTTAGCTGTGCGGGAGATTTGGCCGAGTTGTAAGGGTTTGTTTTGGGTTTTGATGAAGACACATAGCACAGCTCCCCTGGAAATCCATGGGGATGCCTACGCGGTTAGGAAATTAAGCTCCCCGTCAGAACTGCTTGTCACTCTTCTTCCCCCGCATGGAGAGGGATGTGTGTTCCTGATGATTTGTCTGTCTTTACAGTTTGAGTTCAGTTGTCAGGCTCGCAGGTACTATGGTCAAGTCTCTCATACTGAGAGATTAGTAGACTAGGTTATTGAAAATGGTTCTGGGTTCACATGTATCTTGAGTCTAAAAGGTGTGAATTTAAACTTTTTGAAAAGTAATAGCTGCCAATGCAGTAAAATATATTTTATAAGACTATGATCCCTATATGTCCCTTGCGGGATGAAATTTTATTGTTTTTAAGCTATGGTTTAAAGTTTTTATACGAGGGCTTCAGTCGCTTCTTGGTTGCTGGCTTTCCCCCCCAGCCCCGGGGCGTAAGAGCACTGAGACTACTGCAGGTCTCTCTCTGAGACAACCATGAAGCATTTTATATGCAAATAGAACGGGAGCTTTGTGCACCCTGCAGGGATGGAGAAAATGCAGATGCGGGAGCACCTGTTGCTCCTACCTCCGTTGCAACTTCCACACCATCAGAGTATGGAAAATAGCTAATTTTCATTCAGATCGATTCAGTTCGAGTTTTGCTTACAAGGTGAAACCCGGTTTTGGAGGGTTCTCATCTCCAGTTATGGACATAATAAATTCCATAGCATCTCGATGGCAGATAAGAGGGTTCAAGGCCGGACGGTGCCTCAGCCACATCAGAGGTCCCTGGGAAACAGCGTCGGTTCAAAGTACGTGAGGAAATGTACCATAAAAAAACCAAACGTGATTTCCTTTTGGGGTTTTTTTTTAATGCAACAGTACTTACTGCTCTGGGTTTTTGCTAACTCCGTGTGTGCTAGCACAGTAATTCGGTGTCTCACAGGTCTCAACTCCAAATCTGGTTGCACTTAAAAAGCTGAATGAGTTTGTGGTGCTGCCAGCCTGTGTGGCAACTGTACCTGCAGTCTTCCCGAGGGTTGCTGAAGTCCCCAGAGGAGCGGTTTTGTTTCACCATTTGTTTAGCTGATGCATGCTTTTGATATTCTGACTTACAGCCCTGGCTACACCAAGTTCTTGGACAGCTTCCTTGCCCTGTTCCTGCAGTGCCTTCACTCTAGGTGCTGCCCTATGGTGAAACCCCGAAGAGGGAGAAGAGTAAGCTGGAGGGGAAAAAAAAATGTGAATTAAATTATTGTTGGGCTTCTTTGTGCATTTTAGTAACAGTGAAACCCCCTTAACTGTGCCAGTCTCCGGTCACCAGCCGTATATCCAGTCGTCATCTCATCCACAGCACAGCTTCTCTTGTTGATGCTGGCCACAGCTAGATTACTTGGCATGTTTCTTGACTAAACAGAATTGTTTTTTGGTTTTGGTTTTGTTTTTTAATGTATACGATGTTTAAATACACTTCACATTTTATATAATACTATCTGGCTATTAGTATTTTTCAGGAACCATAGTTCTTGGTGGCTATATATATTTTTGTGACTTTTTTTGTAAACTAAGTGCCGTTTCAACGTTACAATCATTTTTAGAGTTATTGTAATCAATGTGAATATCATGTTTTTTCAAATCTGTTCTGAGCCTGTAGTGTTTGCTTTGTGATCATATGTGTAATGTATATATTCTGTATAGTTACATTGTATTGAAATACTAGCTTGTTTGATATAAGAAAAGTATGTATTGGGTACCTTTTTGCTAGCCTGGTTGTTTAATCTTTAAAAAAAAAAATGTTCTAAAATACAAAAAAAAAATAAATCTCCAAACTGGTCCCATTCTAGGTCAAAATTAAGGGGGGAGAAAAACTAGTTTTGAGTGTCTTTGGATAGAAACATGAAGCTAAGATTTTTCATTAAAATATTAATGTTTTATGGAGTATATCTTTGCTTTGTGTCGTTCTTTAACTGTGCCAGAGTTTGTCTCGCAGTCCCCAAGACTGGCTTTGACCTCGTGTGAGGAGGTGCAACCCTGTTGCTACAGCTCCGTTCGCTTAGAGCTTTGGCTTCTAATTAGGCTCAAAATAGTTGAGTGTGAGCAGCACTCCCTGTTGCTGCGGCTGTCACTGGGAGGAAGGTAGTTTAAAACAAAGTAAGCGTTAATAAATGACTGGAGACGTTGCGTGGGTCGAGTATTAACGATCAAGTGCTGTTTGATTTTCCGTCGTATATTACATTTCCCTTTGTTAATGTTCTCTTTTAGGCTCTATTCTGCAAAAAGCGGTGGGGCCGTCTTTCGGATGGGGCTTTATTGCTGGAAAGCCAGCCGAAGGGCGAGCCTAATCAAATTAGTCCAAGCAGAAGATGTTTAGAAAGGACAGGAGAGAGAGTCGTCGTGAGCTTCAGGACGGTCATGGGACTTCACGTGCACCTCTCTTCTTTCTGCCAACCCTTGCCATTAAATCCGTTTGCCTCCCGCAGACCCACCTGTCTGACGGAGCTGGAATGCCGGCTGGATCACACGTAGCTAGGGCACAGGTACCTTTGGCTGGAGGGGCGGGAGTTAATGAATTCCAAGTTGCTTTCCTCAGGACCTTGCGTAGGGACAGAAGTATTTTATCAACAGCCTCATCAGAAGAGGGAGCCTGTCTGCTGAAGGCTTTGGAGGGAAATGCAAAGGCTTTGACTCTCGGTCTGCCATAAAAGCAAGGATTTTGCTGCTTTGAGGACAGACAGGCCCAGTTGGGAGCGCGCAGTGATGCTGAGCAGACCGTGGCAAACGTAAAGCCTCGATGACTGTCTGTGAA